>NC_142358.1:21247339-21551439 GCF_059441175.1 Urocampus carinirostris | reverse complement strand
CAAGAACTGCAACTTGAGCCGAGCCTCTATAAATTATCACCGTTTTAATGTATGCATGTTCACACGCGCACACAAATCCTTTTCTCTGCTGCCGGTTTTCCTTTGATCTGGCAGCACATTATTTTTTACAGTCCGAGTTTCTCACCTGTCGGACATTTACGACTCGGCCACTTAAGATGTTGAACATTTAATATTCGATTCCACATTCTTAAGTGCTTTTATGTCTGCGATATGGCAATGGTTTGCGGGGTGTTTTCCAGTCCTGTTCCAAGCCATTGAGAAAAAGAGAGGGGGAAATAAAAAAGATAAAATGAAAAAGTGTCATTGATCAGGAAAAAAATCGCAACGCCACTAATATGTCGGGATTTTTTTTGGGTAAAATGTACTCACTAACTTAAATTGGGTTTTGGTCTTATTCATGGACAGATTCAAGCACTTTTTAAGGACTTTCAAGCCAATTTTCTTGTTTCTCCAGTACCATTAAAAGAGAAAAATCTGGTGTAAGACATGTATTTTACAGAGCCACAAATGTATGTGATTGTTAATCTTTTGTGTGTATTTATCAAGACATAATGTCTGATTTTTAAATCTTGAGTAGATGTAAATATATTTGTTTTTGAGACAAATCTCTCCTCATATAGGTGTTGGGTAAAAACAGACACTGGCCCGAAATACATGTCCATAATTGATCCGTAACCCTTGCACTTTTCATAGTGCCCTATTTTGGTGTAGCATGCATGCATCTGTCCTCTAACTGTAGGGGGCGATGACGCTTCAAAGGACAATGCTGTACAGACTAATGCCAGCTACTGTTCATCACAAGGGAAGAAAAAATGCAATAGCAAACTAAAGCCACCAAAGAGAAGTATCTACGTCATTTTTAAGCAGACCTGTTGAGTAACATGGCAACAATTGCAAGCATTTACAAGCAGTTCCCCCAAAATCCACGCACTTTTTAAACCTTGAATACACAACATTAAAATGTTTCAGGCTCGTGTACAAACCCTAAGTCAATGTCATTGAACGAGCTAATTTCCGGCCAATCTTTACCGTATAAGTAATTATTGAAGGGTGAGTGTTTATTATTGGGGCTCACGTCACACTTTACCAGTTAATTACAACTTACAATTTAAAAAATGCTTTCAATTTATCCTTGAAAATTTAATAAAGCAACTCTACTTGCATCAAAGTTAATTGAGTCAAAAGTTAAGGATTTATAAGTTTAACTCTGTCAACTGTTGCTTAAAATGGCCTTAACTCAAAAGTTTCAGCTCTGAAGCTGTTTTAAGTCCTAGTTGGCTTATAAAAAAGCAAATATGACAATGGGTTTATTAGGTGTTATTAGTAAGTTTGTTCGCTATTTGAGCTCTTGGTTAAATATTAGAGTCGGTTTATCTAAGTTTACTAAAAGTTAAAGCAGCTTTGGAACTGCAACAAAGAGTTACGAGTAAACTAGTTTAACTCTTAGGTACCTATTAGTAATAGTTGCTTCATCTAACTAAACAACAGCTTTAATGCGGCAACTCTTTAGTCGAAGCAACTTTTTGCTTGGAAAAAGCAAATATTGATGCAATTTTAAGTAGATTTAACAAAAGAGATGCAGCTTTAAAGAGACAGTGTGTATTGTTTAGTGCCTCCAAGAAGTAAAAAAAAAATCTTAATTCACTCGACAATATTTAGTTAAACAATAAGCAAAATACAATACAAAACATATTGGTCATATAAACATGTTTTTTTAAAATATTCGCAGTCCAGGAAATTCACAATGATGGGTGGATGATAAAAAAAGTCTGTGAGAGAGAGAGCTGGGCCGGACCTGAACGTTATGATTGACATTTTTAGCCTGACCCAGGCTGATATTTGGGTCATGCTTAGGCTCGGGCTTAAGATCTTACCTCTAGGTTAAAAGTGGCGGACAAAAGCTTTAGTTGTTTGACCTTCATCCATTTAACAAACACAATTATTTTCCTTTTAGCAAGATCACTTTGGTGGATTACCGCCTCCTAGCCAGTCATTGTTTGTCAAACCAGTGACATTTTCCAACGCCTGCTAGCAGTGGTTTAAACGCAAACTCGATATCTGATTGGTTAAACAAACAGCCTTTTCAAAGACTGATATTAGAGTGCATGGCCTTCCAGATTTCTTTTGTAAAGGTCTCCGGGTAAATTTCTGAGCCTAGCGACAACTACCGACTGAAACGTGATTGGTTAAATGCTTAAATATGAAAGCACACATCTGGAGACAGCACAACCAGGGGGGGAGCCATGAAAGGAAGCTGCCAGAATATTCAGATTAATTTTATAAGTATTGATGGACAAAATGATAATACCATCACATGACTCAGAAATTATCAGGCCAGCACTACTGATCAAATTAATCAAGAATGCCGATTTTCCTTTTGATTTTGCATTAATAGTTGCACTCACATATGGTCATACACTTCTCCCTCATCTCTTTACCCTTCAGCCATCTCTCGGGTGTCAAGTCTTTGGAAATATAGGGCCCGATCAGTCCCAGCTGATGTCCTAATAGAGCCGTAATGAGAATAGATCTGCTGGCTGCCGAGCCGTCCTCGCTTCCTGCCTCGAAGCTGTGTTCAACCACTTATGAAAGACACGAAGGGGGAGAGCGACCGTCTTAGCGCAAAGATAATATTCACTCTTTTATTCACCTCTCCTTGACAAATGACTGCCATTAATCAGAAGTAACTGTGCAAAGACAGAGGTGAATACAGAGCTTGAGCCACCTTCTATGAGAGGCTGGTTGAGAAGTAAATCATACTTGATATCAAATATAACATCATACTCTTGTCCATGCACAAGTATACTCTCATCCAAAGACAGTCATAATCATGCAAAACCACTACTATGCTCTCTCATTCATACTAGCATACTCTCATAGACACTTCTATACTCTCACACATACCACTCTACCAGTGTTTTCCAACCTTTTCTGAGCCAAGGCAAACTTTTCACATTCAAAAATATCGAGGCACGCCCACAGTTGAATAGTTTAAAAAATATTCAATTCTCAATTTATTTTTAAAGCAACATTTTAAAATCTTCCTTATAGTTTGTGGTCAACGTGCCTCAGGAAATATTACAGGGGAATCATTTTGGTTAATAATTTTGCAGTAATGTAGGATTCTATTACATCTTTAACCTGTTTTTCAAGTTTTACTATAATAATATTCAGTTTTTTTTCCCAGAAAAATCAGAAATACATAATAAAAACGTAAAATAACAAAATAAAAATTGAACAAAATTTGTTACTTTATTTTTTGCAGGGCAATCTTAAACAGTTTCATTAAAAATGTTTTAGAATATTTGTCTCTGTAGTACCTCCTGAGCAGATAATTAGTATACAGTGGAACCTCAGTTCTCGACCATAATTCGTTCCAGAACCCTGTTCGAAAACCGATTTGTTCGATCATTGAAATCATTTTTCCCATTAAAAATAATGTAAATCGTTTTAATCGGTTCCAACCCCCTGAATGTTAACCTTGAATGTTTAACGTAAACATAAAGCTAACCCTGGCTAATCGTACGTTCGCGTTATCGTAATCTTCCGTACGAAAGATTACGCTAACATGAACGTGTAAAAATAAAAAAATCAGGTCGTTTACAAGTCATTTAGCACCCGGGTCTCCACAACAAGTGGTGAGCGGTTCATCGGAAAGGGGACTCCGTTCCAACACCCTGAATGTTGGGCTCCGTTCCAACACCCTGAATGTTTACCTTGAATGTTTAACTAACGTAAAGCTAACCCAGGCTAATCGTACTTTCGTGTTAGCGTAATCTTTCGTACGAAAGATTACGCTAACATGAACGTGTAAATATTAAAAAAAAAGGATAAAGAGAAGAATTATGAATATGATTTCTTACCTTTGTGGTGGTCAGCAGAAGGCGCAGGTGGACGGTGGGGAGAGGAAAATCATCAAAAGTTTTTCAACCTCTTCCAAAACTTGCGGCTGTTGCTTGCTTATAGCACTCACTCCCTTAGCCACATCACTAGATTTCACAGCCTCCTTATTCTGTAGTATCGTACTGATCGTAGCCATGCTGTATTCCCTAGCAAGATCAGACACTCACACACCGCCTTCATATTTTGATATTATTTCTTTCTTAAATGCAATAGTTGTACGCACTACTTTTCTTTTTTCACCTGTAGCAACTTTGCTGCTTGCACTGACTTTCTTCGGAGGCATAATAAGGGGCTAAAACACCTGTACGCCGCTCAGCATCGAACCCTAGCGTACGCAGTCACGCATACCGGCGTTCGAACTCTGATATTTTGACCGCAGCAAGGATTTCTTGAAATTTTTGGTCGGACTCCGATCGATAACATACAGGCCGTTGTACTGAGAGGCGTTCCAAAACCGAGGTTCCACTGTATAAGAAAAAAATATAAAGGTTGAACTCCCGGCTCCTCTGAGTTAAATGTTAAGGTACCCTTGGGCAAGACGCTGAACCCCCAAACCCCTAATAAGCATTAGGAGCCTTACATGGTTGACGCCGCTATCGGTGTGTGAGTGTGCATGTGAATGGGTAAGTGTGAAGCACGTTGTAAAGTGTTTTTGGAGGTCTCGCGTGACTTGAAAAGCGCTATACTGTATAAATGCAGACTATTTACCATTACCATTGAATGTGTTCCCACCAAATGATATGGATGAGAGTTAGTACTTTGTTGATCATTGGAAAAAAATAAAAAAACAATGGCGTCTTTTTTATTTGCCAAGATGAAATTGGACAATTTCATGCGGCACACTAAAAAAGTTCTACGTCACACTAAACAAGTCAAGTCAAGTCATTTTTATTTGTATAGCCCTTAATCACAAATAGTCTCAAAGGGCTTCACAAGTTATTACATATAAGAAGTTTAGGTTATTCATATGCTATAGAGTAGAAGTGAGTTTTGAGCTTAGACTTAAACATGTCCACTGAGGCAGTAGATCGGATCTCAGGGGGAAGAGCATTCCACAACACCGGTGCCCGGATGGAGAACGCTCTCGAACCAGCGGAACACTTCTTGGCTCTTGGGATCACCAGGAGACCGGCGCTCTCAGAACGAAGGCTTCGGGCCGGGACATAGGGGGAGATCAGATCTGAAAGATATGAGGGGGAAAGTCCATGTATGATTTTGTATAGTTATAGGAGAACCTTAAAATCGCATCTTAGGCAAACAGGGAGCCAATGCAGGTTAGCCAAAATTGGGGTGATGTGATCGTACTTTTTTGTCGTAGTTAAAAGCCTCGCGGCAGCATTTTGTACCAGCTGAAGACTCTTGAGTCTGGTCATCGGAAGACCGGAAAGTAGTGCATTACAGTAATCGAGACGGGAGGTAACAAACGCGTGAATTATGATTTCCGCATCAGACTGAGAAAGTATAGGATGAATTTTAGCAATGTTACGAAGATGGAAGAAAGCGGTTCTAGTAATTTTCTTCACATGTGTTTGAAAGGACAGATCGGGGTCAAATATGACACCTACATTTTTTAGTGAGTCGCTCTGTGTGATGTGGCAATTGTCGATGTTCACAGCAGTTTTAGAGAATAAGTCACGGGACTTAGATGGACCAATAACTAACATTTCAGTCTTTTCAGAGTTAAGACGCAGGAAATTGAGTGACATCCACTCTTTTATCTCAGTGAGGCAGGCCTCCAATTTTCCACAGTTTAGTGTGGCAGATTCCTCCATCGGGAGATAGAGTTGAGTGTCATCTGCGTAGCAATGGAAACTGATATTATGCTTGCGAATAATATCACCTAGTGGAACCATATAAATGCTGAAGAGAAGGGGGCCAAGCACTGAACCCTGCGGAACACCACAGGTAACACTAAAGGGCTCAGATGTCAATTCACCATATTTAACGCAGTGTGTCCTATCTGAGAGGTAGGCACACTGGTTGAAAAACACTGCACTAGACTACCATACACACACTATGATTATTGCTCAGACATGCCACTTAACCCTCATACACACACTACTATGCTGTCACACACTACTATAATCTCTCACATGTAGTACTCAACGCTTGTACACATATTACTGTAATATCCTACACACACTCCTATACTCTTTAACACACACTACTATCCCTTTTATATGTGTTTGTGCATAGGAATGACTGTTCTCTGTATGAGACCATCGCTGTGCATATGTGTATACGAATATGATGTAATATGTGAAAAGCAAATATGATTTACTTCTCTAACTACCTCTATAAGCCTTCATTATGCACGCACCACTTATAACTTGAAACAACATCTTGAGAATGTGTCCGGAGAACTTTTACACCAAAAAAAAATTCTATGTGAAAAATAACAGAGGCGACTTCCTTGGACTCTCAGCAGATCTCTTGGCAATGAGTGACAAAGGCTTTTGTGCGAATGAATGAATGAATCTTAGTCTCGTCCAACTTTATCATGAGGGTAAGTCATTAATCATTACATTGACAGCATACACAGAGCCTCAAAAGTAGACACTTGGCTACAAAACAAACACGCACACGCTCACGCACGCGCATGAAACACACACGGTCAGATGACTTGGACCTTCTTTAGATTAATTTTAGCAATAATACAAGGACTAAATACAACGTGGATGCCATATATATATATATATATATATATATATATATATATATATATATATATATATATATAAGGAAGTTCTCATTTCCAGCTTTTCCCAAAATTCTTATTGTAAGTTTGGGCTCTCTACCCTGTTCTCCTTACAAGTGCAAAACCTGTTCATGTTTTTCTCCTTATTTTGAGTGTCTGCTTAACTTTTAATGTAGCTACATTAACGTATTCAATGCATATACAGTACACATGTTTTCAGAGGCATTGTCTCTGATTGGCAAAATGTAGAAATATGTTTTTCTTGTTGTATTTTGAAAAATCTGTATGTATCAAACCTTTTGGAATGACTTTAGTATGATAAATAACCGTTGGATGGCAGGAGTGGCTTTGAGCAGAACTGTGTCCACACATCGAGGAAGCCCAACTACTTACTGTTGCATTCTTTATCAGGAAAATTAGTGGGCGGGCCCATATGGTGAGTAGGTGTAGTGAAGCTGTGTGGTGAGAGTTGCGAGATATAGACAAAAAGCAATAGGCAGTTACTTATCAACAAATCATATTCCTTTAAAAAAAAGATGTCAAAAGCTTCATCGTAATCATCTGGCCCAGGAGGGATGAAGTTTTGTGCACGTTCGCAGGAACGCCATTGCCATGGTGACAGAAACTGTGTGTTCATGTCGCCTAAAATAATGAGGACTGAAAAGGAAATTCATGTATAAGTTCGGTGTTCTTGCAGTAAAATCTTATTTAGCAAGTAAAGAGATCCTTGTTTTTATGGAAAGAGTTGTCTAGATATTGGAGGTAACACAAATGCAAAAAAAAAGTACCTAATTGAAAGTTCTGCTTGAAATGCATCATTTCACATAAAGCTCCTTTTCTTTTCTTGGAAATTAGTATTTTCAAGAAACTGTTGTTTTCTAAACAATTTTAAAAGTAAAAAAATGTTCTTTTTTCTAATGAAAAATGTTTGGGGGGGGGGGCAAAAAAATGACTGGTATCAATTTGAGAAAAACGTCAAATGACAAATATTGACTTATTTTATTTTATAGGATTTTTTTTTGGGTACAGTCCTCTCCTGTTCTCCTTGCAAGTTCAAAATCCATAGATGTCCTCTCCCCTTAATTTGAGTGTCTACTGAACTATACACTTGTCAGATGCTTATCAACCCAATTGTTTTAACAACGTGTGCTTCACTTTAGTGGCAAAGGGCCCTGTTTTGCAAGATGACGACTTAACAAGGCTTACAAAAACCAAAAGCTCACAATAACGTCATATAGTGATTCTGTTTTCTGTATCTATTCATGCCAAATTGGGACCACAGAAGTGACAATCAGTACTGGCAGCAAGAGTTGACTGATACAGAGTTACCACGCAGCCTATTACCAGATAAAAATATTCGAATGTTGTATGCTCCACAAAGCAGAACCGCTATCCTGCACAAATGTTCCCTCTTTGGTTTCAACCTGCTTTTCCACTGTCCCCCAAATCAGCACCACGTCCCCAAGAACATCGTTGCATGTCTGAATCTGACCTTGCCAAGCACTCGCGCCAACGCTTTGACTGAATTCAGACATAATCTGACAGGCATGCCGCCTTGACAGTGAGCAGAGAAACCTCAGTGGCTATTTCTAGACCTGTTGCTTATTTTATTTGGCTTCTTGGTTATCTGAGTTGATTCACACACATCCACAGTGACACAAGCTTCATGTCTTTCATTGTAGCTAAACATTGTCCTTACAACACGGTTTAAAAGGGATAGTGGGTATCATCTAGCGCCTCCTAGTGGTAAAAAGTACTCTGTTTCTTAACAAAATAAACAATATTGATTAAAAAAAAGAGCAGAAAACCATGAACTATCACGTAAACATTCTCTTTTTATATAGTCATAGGTTGAGTCGTTTGCATTTACTTTACTTAACATTAGCCTTATCTAAAATGGGGATGATATAATTATTTGCCAACCCAGTACTACGTGTACCCAAAAAAACAAAAACCTTGCAATCAGCCATGGGGAAAAAGAACGACATGGAAAATGATGCGGTTTGGTCACCCTGAGTCTCCGTAGTTTGTGTTTTTCTTTATTAATTCTACAACACTTTGTATACAACAAGTGTTGTATCAAAGGGCTATATAAGTAAAACATCATTTTATCAGTATCAAAAGCTAGAGCTTTTATGGAATTACCATAGTTCTCAAACTTAAAATCAAGAGTGAAAGCATGTTTTGAAATTTAACATGAGCATTAAGTCAGCTTTAACCTTAAATTTGAAGTTTAAGCTTTAAACCTCTCGGCGCTAATCTGCCAACCTTGCATTTTAACAAGCACGGCAGCCGGTGTCAAATGCCAAATGTTGAAAGCCACAAAAATATGGAAAATGGGCTGTAAATGGATCGGAAACCATAGTTTGGGCACCTAAGCTTCATGACACTCGTTGAGCTAGAGTCCTTATGGGCTTTCATTGTGCATGATGTCAGCCTGAGCCTGCCACCGTTGTGGTCAAACTTTATTGCTTAGAGTCCCAAAGTTAAACAACCTTGGTGAGATCCGTAGGTTTGATGTCATTTTAAATGCAGCAATTCCAGAAATACGCTCTCTCCTTAAATACAAATGTGTGTGGAAACATACCATGTAATTTTTCGTGATGCACCACTGGTATTTCTTCAGAACAGTATTCAACTAGTCACAAGTGTGTCCGATGCCACGTTCCTAAACAGTTCTTACCACCATCGCAGAAGAAAGTATTTAAAAAGACTAAAAGTGCCGTGTTTAATAGGTTTGTTGATGAGGTAAAGGCACCATTTACCACAGTAACTGTGACTTCTTACTATCAGGCCTATCTGGGTCCTTCTGCTAGTTCTGACATTAAGTAACATTATTATTTTGTTTACGTCACGTTCTGCAGCTAAAACTTGAAATTACATTGGTTTTGATTTATCTCTACCATATGAGCCCTGTTAGAACAATTTCCCACATTTTTTACACTTTGACTTGCTGTTTTTACGTGCAATGCATTCTCAATTTTTATGAGCTATAATTTATATTACAAATATAACATTTTATGCTCTGTTTCATTATTAATTTTCTGGGCGAAAATACTTACAGATAAATAAAACTGAATTTATTTGTACTCACAATGTCATCTTTGTTGCCAATGATTAGCCGAACATTGTCGTCAAAAAGCAATTACAGTATAGAATAAATTCCATTATTGACTGTATCAGCCAGACACGTTTTTCCAAGAGAGTGATGCATCTCCCCATGAATATAACATCAGGTGAGAGATCCCGCTTTTAGATCAAGTAATGGCGTAATTGTGGCCTTTGCGGTCCATTTTGTGAAAAAGTGCTGTACAAATAAATTGGACTTGACTCGACTCAAGCGCAATAGCGTTTATATGTCTAACGGTAACATGCAGAAATGACAGTGTCAACTCAAACAATGCATACCAAAACGTCTAAGCTCCCTGGATACGGAAAATGTAAAGACGACTTGCAATGTTTAAAATGCAGACCTCTGCATATCATGGAAGTACCTTGGTGATGCACAAACATTTAAAGATAACATACAGGCCGTTGAATGGAATGGAGTCTGACTCACCTCAGTAATATTCAAATAACACTCAAGCAAATATGGTTTTCGTGGCATACATTGTATCCGTGTATTTTTCACTATAGAAGAGAACTTGAGTGTAATGCCAGACCTTGCCCGACAACGATACAACGTTATCACGACAACCCTGTATGTAACATCCCACATGCTGACATTGCTGTGTAAATACCATGTAAATTATAACTATAGCCTTATTCCCCTTGTTTTATAACATTATCTTCTCTGTTCCTTTATCTTCTTGCTCATACCCTCACTATGTGTAAAACTGGAGTGTCATGCCCAATTTCGTTGTCACAATATGTTAGCCCATTTGTAACAATGACAATAAAGGTATATTCTATTCTATTCTATTCTAAATATGAATCAAATGCAAGCAGTCTGAAAAAAACGTCAGTTGTTGAAACTTTAAGCAGGAAAAGCATCAGTTGTTTGAGTTTTTGCAGGTAACCACTGAATGTACTTCCCAAAATGTATGCATGCATTTTTTTGCCGTTCTACTGTTGTTCATGAGCCTTTTCTTGTTTTACAAGAATAAAAAAAAATGTTTACTTGATTGCAATTTATTATTTACTTACCGTGCCTAAAAACGGACAGAGGTTTGTTTATGGATCTACTGACTGAGCACTGTGCCTACTTATTGTAGTTAGTTTTTGCATTAATGCACAATATGTTCCATAAAAAATGCATTTTTCATGATACCCTTTTGCCCTTGTTTATCATCATTTGCCACATAATTAAAATTAACTTCATGCTAAATAAAGAATTCATAATTATCGCTAGTTGCAGCCCTTGTCCTGGATGGTAGTGATGTTTCACATAAGAAGAGAAGAGAAGAGCCAGGTTTAGCCATGCAGGCCTGGCAGTGGCATTTCTGATGTGGCCTGTTTTCCATGTGCGGGGGTGCGCTATGCCGCACATGGTTCATTGATAATTTAAGATTTCTGTGGAGCTAAATGGCACTCTTGCTCAATAGTCGTCAATATGGCCGCTTGTAAAATGTGTCTGGAGGCCTGCTGGCTTGTTAGGGTCTGGAAATGTCTGAGGCAGGTGGTAGAGGGCCAAGGACCGTCTGGATTGGATCACAGAACAGTAGTTTGGGTTTGTGGCTTTGTTCTTGCATATGGTGTTTCTCCAGCGCATGGCTTATGTGTCAAAGTCATGGCCTGCGGGCCAGATGTGGCCGAGATGCAACCGTTTGACAAATAGGGCTAAATTGGCCCATTTACTCACCAGGAGTGGCTATTTTTGGACCCTAATCTCCACACCCACATCATGTAGAGCCTTGTTCTTTACTGTTTTCTATACTACTGACCAGTTTAGGGTTTAACAATCTTTTCCCGGTGCGGACCTAGTTACTTAAATGACATAAGACAATAACAATAATAACAGCAACACAATCAGCATTTAAAATAATAACAGCATCAAAAGGACACCTCCAATTTTTCACCTCCAATTATTTTCAGTATTATGCTTTATCATTCGCCCAACATTATTCTAACCCTACATATTATAATAACAGATGAAAAAGAGTCATTTCTAAACACAACACATGTATTTAGAAAAATGGGAAAGAACCATTTTCATGTTTGTCATTGAATGGTTTCTTTTAACAGTTAAGGAAATACAGTTTTACACCTCGACCAACTTACCACGCTATACGAACTCAGCACTTCCCTGGGTAGCATTTATTTAAAAAAAAAGAATCATACGTTTTGTTAGAAATGAACTAGATTCGCTTCTTTTTTTAAATACTTATTAATGCATTCAATGGGCTTTATTTGTAACGCGCCACACAATTTGAAAAAGATGAAAACATTAATAAAATAGGGGGAGAGTATAAAAATTGATAGGCATGTGTAAATATGTGTCCGATGAAACTGACTCAGAAACAGTCCAGGGTGTAACGTCGGCAGAGAGAGGATCAATGGATTGTCGAATGATTATTATATGCAGGCAGAACATGTGGAGATACATTTATAACACTCCCTGTTAGGACTCCCATTTGCTGTCAATGAAAAATGCTCAAATTTTCTTCTCCCACCTCTGCTTTCTTCGCCCGACTAGCACCTCTTTGATTTCGCTTTCAACACAACCTTCACCATCATTTTAGAATCCTCTCTCCCTTCATTGTCTCCTAAATCAAATATTCAATGTTGGCAGCAGTTGAGAAAGAAAGGCGGGTAGAAGATGACACAGAATCAAAGCAAACTCCACCAAGGCGTGTTCTTTAATTGGGCACTTAACGTAACATTGACTACTTGTAAATCGAATCTTTAAACCCCGAGACAACACACATGAGCGATCTTCACTTTAAGAGCAGCCCCACAAATATGGGGTAAGTGTCTACATATTATCCATTTATTATTTTTGTTTATGTATTTCTGATAAATTCAATTTGTACCGAAAATATGCTGTTTCAGTGCAGTGTTATTAACCTTAACCAGAGGGCAGCATTGATACGCCTTCAACAGAGAGATTTGTAAATGTGAAGGAAAATAGTGGGAAAGTGACGCGGTAAGCTACTTTAGTAGTTCTGTAACAGGGTTGGGAAAACTTTTGGAATCGAGGACCTCATTACTGTAAAAAAATGTGGCTAGTCGCCCAGGCTTGGAAACCAATCCAATTGTTCTCGCTTGCATTGATTAAAAAAAATTCTGCAGACACATACATTTGATATTTCTTTTTAGTTTTGTTTTTGAATATGTTGGTTTTGAATCACTCATAATAAAGCAAAATTATATATTATGTCTGTGTTTTAGGCACTTGATTTGATATTTAGTTTTACAGAATTTGTTAGTATTCTGCGGTATTACTGGAGTAGTATTTTTGTAACATTTCTCTGGTAGTATTTTTTTTTATTCATGCAGTAGTATTTCTGTGGTATTTTTGTTATTTTTCCATTGAACGATTTCTGTAGTATTCCTGTAGAGGCATTTCCTTAGTATTTCTGTATTTCTATTTTTTGCAGTATTACTGTAGAAGTATTTGTATAGTACTATTTTTGTATTATAATATCATGTAGTAGTAATTTTGGTGTGTTTTTCTTCTCAGAATCAAAACTTAAAAATATGCTTTGTAATATGAATATATAGTTAGCCATGGCTGAACGGGAGCATGTTTGCAAAACGTTTAACTTGCACTACTGTATGTTGAGACTTTTTGTTGAGTTTTCCCATTGTACCCAAAGGCATCTGTCCAGGTGGTCATCACCTCCATCCCATTTTTAAATACTATTTCTGAATGGACAATGTTCACATCAGCAAAGCATCTGAAAATTGTCGATAGTACAAACTTTGCACCAATTACAGCCAAATTGGCAAGGAATAGACTTTCCCTAACATACTGACATAAGTACACAAATGACTTCCACACACTCCCTCAAGCAAAGGAGAACACACAAGGAACTCTAAACCTAAGCATATAAACTTGTCTGTCAAGCTTTGTGAGTATTTATATTTAGAAGTCTCAATGAGCGTGATGTCATTTCTTTTCTCTTCTGAAAACAATTTGACGAGCTGAATAAGATCACTCGTTTTGAGTCTTCCGGGACTTGCAGGCTAAGTAAGTTGTTTCCTCGATCAGGGAATGCGGATTGAATGGGATTATGTATAATTACTTGGCTCACGATTACCATCAAATTTGTTATTTTAGCTTCCCACGTTGACAAACATCAACCCTGTGAAGACATTGTTTTAACGCCGTCTTCTGATAAGCAAACCCTCGTGAAAATTTCACAAGTGAGGTACTCGTGATTCTTTTTGAGGAATGGGATTTGTCGTTATCACCTCATCACCGTGGCAACATGTTCAAACAAAGCGTACAAACAGTGCCCATGCTGGGGTTCATGCATAAAAGTAAAGTCAACGCGAAACCTTTGTAAGTTGCTTTCTCTCTCGGTTAACGCTTTAATATGAAAGGCCATTTGAGCAAAGAAATCAAACTTGCTCTCGCATATAACATCATATTCTCACATACCCCCTTAACCAGACACAGTGGTTTGATCCTTTAATGTTTGATCTTTAGAAGCAGAATTGAGCTAGCATTAGATTGTTTGCTGACCATAGCTGACATTAGAATAGTTTAAACTGTTGTGAGACACACTTAGCAACCAAGAAACATCGTTAAATGTCCTAGACAAAAATGTTTTCTTTTTGCTGCAATTGCTAAATTGCCTGTTCATGTTATCTCGTCTGTTAGGGAATTAGGAACCGTGGCAGGGTGCTCAAAAACGATGGTATTTAATTACGAAATCAAGTAACAAACAAATGGTCAGTGAACAATTAACCAACTACAGACGCTGCCCTACCTAAGAACGAGATAGATTTGGACGATCGTTCGTAAGTTGTATTTGCACATAAATTGCTTCAATGTTATATTTTGTATGTTTAAGGGTTGTACAAATAACCTGTATTGTTTTATACTAAAAAATAAACATTTCATAATATAATATGCGCTATAAAAATGAATAAAGTTTAGTGTAATTTACTTTTGGAAGGTAAGCTTCAAGATGTCCTCCGTGGTGAGAGTGGATAGAAAAAAAGCAATCCAACCATTTTCTCAACCGCAAGAAGAAGAAATCCTCTCGCGCCCCCAAACCAAACCCCTCCACCCCAAGATCGGTCTGTTTTTTTAATTGATCACACAATATTTGTGGTGACCAAACCCCGCTGATCGATATAAGTGGTAACTTGTTCCCTCTGTCCGCCTTTTCAGCGTGATTGGATTGGCGTGTCTATAAGTAACAGCTTGATTTATTAGGCTTTGTACTGTCTGCTGCCAACATCATTGTGTCCACACTTCATATTCAATGCTTTTACTCTGTGTTTAATGTACTACGTGGAAGATAACTGTAAAGAAATAACTCTGAGAACTCCGCTGCGCCCTAGTGTGGTGGAGGGACAATTGCACCTAATTCTAGGAAAGTTAAAAAAGCAATTTCCCTGGAGTCAAACACACCTGTCAAGATCCGCCCCCTGACCCCCACCCCTTACAGGCCTCGCGCTTTCCAAACAACCAATTCTCCACCGCGCCCCTCCAGAAGGGGCGCACCCCACAATTTGAGAACCACTGGACCACAGTAGTCCCTCATTTGTCGCAGTTAACGGGGACCAGAAAACCCTGTGAAAAGTAAAAAATCTGCAAAGTAGCGTCGGACTTTCAGAAAAGCCCACAAGGGTCGATCTCACCTAATGATGCAGTGTTCATTTTACCTCTGAAAAGTGATGAGTCCCGGGGACTCGCATGCTCAAAAATCTATGGGTCCCAACAGAGATCTATGGGTCCCCAAAATTTAGTGTTATCGAGGTTGAAATTGTACATCGATGACAAATATATAATAAAAATCTATATATTCATTCAGTTTTAACCATCAAATTATTAATTCATTTTCTGCATCAAATTATTGTTGGTAATATACAGATTAAAGGGATAACCACAAACCTGTCTATTTTTCATTTTCTCCTTTTATACCTTTTTTTCTTAACTTCTTTAAACAACATAATAATTCGTAATATAATGCATGAAAGCAAGTGAGCCGTTTCAGAGCCGGCTCTCTTGAATGAGTTTAGCCGAAAAAGCCGGTTCTCTAAAAAGAGACGTACCTTTCAACACACAACTGGAGATCGGCGTGCAGACGAAAACTCGAACCACGAGACCAAAACAACATCTGCCGGATCTGCCTGACGAAAAGTTTGGAGTGCGGTAAATGTTTGTTTAAAAAATATGTAATCGGGTAATAATGACAATTTTGTGTCAAAAAAGTTGATGCACCTTGATTTCCCCAGCAAAAATGATGCGTCTAGGACGCAAGGACGCGGGCAAACGAGAACACTGACGTCATTATGGGCTGAGTATACGGCTATAACTTTTGCACGCAGCCCCAACCCCACACCGAACCAGCCAACCCCCCCGCTGTTTGACTGACAGCATACACCGGCCTATCGCAGTCGTGCGCACAGACCATCACACCCCATGATGAAATTTGCTGTCTGCTACACAATGCATGATACCTTGATATCAATGACAATGAAGAAAATTCAATTTAAATCCGCGAAGCAGTGAACAAGCAATAACCAAAGCGCAAAGTAGCGATGGGTCTCTGGATATAAAAAAAGATGCTTGAGAGTTTTAGGACATCTTGTAATAGCCCATGCTTCACTACAAAGTGACCAGTCAAGCGCCCGTTGCTGTCTCTGCGCCCTTGTTCGTTTTGTCAAGTGCATGTTAATGTATTAATGAAATGCAGAAGAGAAAGTGGGGGCACCCATATAAACGGCTAATTAAAATAATGAACTAGGAAAAAACACGTACTGTGGTGTCACTGTTGATAAATTCATTCATAAAAAACGACCAGGCTCTGCAGGGAGAAGGCCCCTGAAAGTCGCCCGATTCGAAGTGTTCCTACCAAAACTATTCAAAAGAACAAGAAAACCCAGGAGGAGAGAAATAAACTGTGTTGTGCTTTATTGAACTCTCTCGTGAGGTCAAGATAATCATAGGGAATAGCAGAATTAGTGTGATAATAATAATTTTTTGGTGACAAATATGAGAATATATATATATATATATATATATATATATATATATATATATATATATATATATATATATATATATATATATATATATATATATATATATATATATGGATGGGTTTTCTATTTTCATGTGCCGATGACCATGCCAAAAAAGGAAATGCCGACCAAAAAGTGTGTTTTGTTTCAAATAAATAAAACACACTTATCTCACGGTAGCTTTCCACGTAAATGCTGTGTTAGTCAAAGTTATTTAACATTCAAGCGTTTCCATCACTCCCCTCCTCTAAAGGTGACTTTGAGCGCATTCTCGTCAGGTCATTTGTATTTGTCGTCGCTCTTTGAGACAGATTAGATTCCGATTGCTCTCAAAGCCGTTTGCCTCCCCCTTCCTCCACGTCAATTTGGAAACCGACTTCCTTGCCCACCTTCAATATCTGAATGGGAAAGCCGCCACTCAGCTTATATCTGTTTACTTTTCTGCAATTCAGGTAACGTAATGTCTGCACTACAATGCGCAATGGATTATAAGGCACACCACCAAAATATATGTTTTCTCATATATGTTTAATATTCAATGGGTCAAATAAGTATTGAGTAAACCGCTAACTTTTCTCCCACTTGAAAATATTTCAGAGGCCTGTAATTGTTAACATGGGTAGACCTCAACCATGATAGACAGAATTTAAAAAAAAAAAGAAAATAACTTTTGAAATAATTTATTTTCAAATCACGGTGGGAAATACATTTTGGGTCAATACCGAAAGTTCATGTCAATGCTTTGTTATGTACCATTTGTTGGGAATAACAGAAGCCATTTTTTTCTGTAACTCTTCACAAACTTTTTACTCACTGTCGCTGGTATTGTAGCCCATTCCTCCATGCTGGCCTCTTCTAGAGCAGTGATGTTTTGGGCCTGTCATTGGGCAACACAGACGTTCAAATTCCTCCACAGATTTTCTACGGGGTGGAGATCTGGAAACTGGCTGGGCCACTGCACGACCTTAAAATGCTTCTTAAGAAGCCACTTCTTTGTTAACCTGGCCATGTGTTTGGGAAAGACCGAGCCGAGTCTTGTCATCAATGCCTTTGCCGATGCAAGGAGTTTTTCACTCAAAAATCATAGGAAACATGGCCCTATTAATTCTTTATTTTAGGGTCTGTTTTCAGGAAAACAGCCTAAAAGCATGATGTTTCCACCCCCATGCTTCACAATTGTTATGACTTTGTATGGCTGCAATTCAGTATCTTTCTCCTCCAAACACAAGAACCCAAAAATTAAATTCAGGTTTCATTTGACCATAACACATTCTCTAGGTCATTTTTCTGGATCATCCAAATGTTCTAGCAAACCGCAGACGGACTTGACATGTACCCACGGTTGATTTATTTATACCAAGCAATTTGCCTATTGCAGATTCAGTTTTCCCAGCCGGTGCAGGTCTACAATTTATTTCTGGTGTCCTACAGCTCTTCGGTCTTGGCTATACTGGAGTTTGAAGAGTGTCTGACTAAAGTTATGGATAGTTGTCTTTTATACCGATAATGAGCTATAATAGTTGCCATTAACACAGGTAATGAGTGAGGCCTCCCTAGACCTCTTTGACAGAAATCTTGCTTGTATGTAGAAGACAAAATACTTAATTTCCACTCTAATTTGGAACTAAATTATTGAAAAACAAACTATGCAATTTTATCTTTTTTCCGCATTCTGACCTGGCTGGGGTATACCCATATTGACCATTCTTATTCTTCCCACTGCATAAGGTGCAATGGACTTTAGGCTTAAGGGATCAAAACTAGAGTAAAAGCTACCGTAAGTATTCGTGTAAAACCATTGCATATTTTAAACAATTTAAACAGGGTATATATTAATCCAATGATCTATCTGTTACTAAATTGCATAATATTGCATGTAGCTGGTACCGAGCCTGGATTGTGATAACATATCAAAATTCATTGGCTTTTGTGTCATTCAGATAATATATGTCTTGGTGCGAGAAACACATGTTAGAGAATGGAGAAAACAGAAATGTGTCTATAAAGATAGAAATAAACGCAAAAAAAGTATAGGGGAAACAACTCTTTGGTGTATTTGGTAACATTACTTTTTGGCACAGTGAGTAAAATAGTAATAGTAATAATAATAATGAGATCAAATTGAATGCCTTTTCCTATGACAGCTGTACCACTCTCAATGCCGCAACCTGGGTTTGATTCTCAATGTGATCGTTTTTTGCGATTTTGATCAACGTTGTTTTTCGGTTGATCAATCATTGCACAAAAACGGTATTTTACTGTAATACCTCTTATAGAATCACACATGAACAAAGTCTGTGCATTTCAGATTTACCAACCTACTTTCACTAGATAAGGTGCACCAGGTTATGAGGCACACTTATAATTGTCTGGCCAATTTGAGGTTTTAAGGTGCGCCTTGTAGTCTGGAAAATCAGGTACTTCTTTCCAGCCACTGATGTCCCAAGTTGTCCTGGCTATGCCAGTGTATCTTCTTTGACGTTGTCATAGAAAATGCAACCAAACGATTGGTTATGGACGCAGATATGCTGTTTGCACACTTACTGTGCAAGTGTTTCACGTTCACTCTGTTCATGGCTTCATTGTTTTTTGTTTTTTTTCCCGATGTGTCAGACGATGAGTGAACTGCAGCGGGATGGCCCGGCTGCAGACATTCCCTGCTCCCTGAAGAATTAAGGCCCATTAATCATGTTAACATGTTAATTACTGGGATTTATTTTATTCATCAGAAATAACAATAAGTATCCCATTACAGAGACTAGCCTAAGGACGTGAGGGGGTGTGTTTGCATAGTGAATGATCATGATCACATACTGCAGAAGATATTACAGTATGTGGGAAGGTCTTTTCTTTAGAAGATTGAGATAATAATTATAATGTAGATTGCAATCAATATTTACATATCACTCTTACCCTTCAAAGAATCAAATTTAATAATTAAAACATTGTATAACGAGTAAATACATGTAAAAATATATATCGTATTTTTCATAAATCATTTTGGATTATAAATTGCACCAGTTATAAAAAATGCATAATTAAAAAGAAAAATACATATCAACGTCACACTCTAGTACAAATCGCATTTCGGGGGAAAAATTCATTTCATAAAATCCAACACCAAAAAGATACGCATCATCTTGAAAGGGATTTTGAAATAAAATGGAGGAAAAAAATGCCCCCCCCCCCTTCGTGAAATGGCGTATAAAATTAATGTGTACAAAAAAAACACTAAAAAATCACTATTTCACCAAATGAAGCAACTAGAAGCTGGTTTAATGTCACAGCAGCGCTATTTCACAAGACCCTGCGAGTCAAATGAAAATTCTACACAGGGGAGCTACTAGGTTGTGATGCTAACGACTCTGCAAACATTTCACGAAGGGCGAATCTATTAAAGAGTGTTCAAAGAATGCCCGGCTGAATAGAAGGCCCTCCAACATTTTCAGTTTACCAAATCTGGCCTGTTTTCTGAGACATTTGGACACCACTGCCCTAATAGTCAACAAACAGCTGCTGAAGGACTTCAAGGACAGTGAGGGCCCATAGAATATTGAGCGGATCGAGCACATAAGATGGAGCAAGACAGTTAAGACATTAAAATAAAACAAGAAATCAATCCTGAAACACATGGGTAGCTAATGCAGCAATTTTCCAACTGGTGCAAAGTGCGTTTTTTGGAAAAGTATCAAAACAACAACCTGTTGCAAAAAAGGTAAAAATGACAATGACCCAACAAAAAGAGACAGAACAACACAAACAAAAGACTCCTGGACACTCCACACAAGCGGACAAGAAAACAACAAGACAAGGAAACTTATGGAAGCCCTTAAAACCCAGCTTAACCAATTAACCAAGAGAAAGAAGACAGAACATAACACATGATTTTGGCAAAACAATACGATGAAGGTTTGTCCTGAAACAAAATTTCCACTTCACTACTCTCCGACATTGCGAAAACAATTGTCAAGTAAGAAGTGGTGCTCAAGTTTCTTGAACCGACATCTAATGATAGGTTTCATATTGCGTGATTAGCACAGGCATGGGTTGTATCTACACCCAATTTAAAGAGTTAGGTGTGTACTTTACGGTAAAAGGGATGGTGAAGCTAATGAATATGACAGTTAATTTTGATGTAATTAATGACTAACAGTTTTGATCTTAGGGTGTGTTGTATGGCAATATGTCAGTTCCTCAACGCACTAAAATGTGTGTCCTTTTTAATTTATCTGTTGAATACAGTGCGACCGAGCTTCTGACACTCACACCTAAACAAAAGCACAAAACTTGGAAGGGAAACAGGAGCTTGGAATTCGATCTAGCTTGTCTTTATCTGGCCTTGTAAAACAACAGAAGTCCGTAGCAGTCCATTCCACATTGGACATGCATGTGTTTCTCTCTCCGTGTGCGAGTGTACACGTGTTTTATCAATCATCAGAGCGTGCATTCTTTCTAATGGCCTGCAGGGGGACGGTTGAATCTTTTAATAATCCCTATTTTGGATTGTGAAAACCAAATGACTTATGGGTAAGCATTCTGTGAAGAGTGGTTGGGCGTGACATTTTCCAGGAGGCAATTGATGCTTTTTGGGCCCAGAAAGATTACATATCATCTCAAAGTCACCAAAGGAGCCTGAAATGTGCGTTGTAGGGTTATATAAATGATTTAATTGTTAATGAGGTCAATGAAAAACTTCAGCTTCAGGCAAACATAAACGGGTGACAATGTAAAAAGTTTTACATTGGTTGTATCAGTTTTCCAACTGACATAAGAAAGTGCCAACAAGATTAGTGTTTTCATATACTCGATTGTCACTTCATTATAAATCTATAGCCTATCAATGATACATACAGTTGTGGTCAAAAGTTTACATACACTTTTGAAGAACATAATGTCATGGCTCTCTTGAGGTTTCAGTTCTTTCTACAACTCTGATTTTTCTCGGATCAAGTGATTGGAACAGATAGTTCTTTGTCACAAAACAAAATTCAGTGGTTTTGTCCATTTAATGACTTTATTATGAGTTAACAGAAAAGGTGATGAAATCTGCTGGGTCAAAAATATACATACAGCAACATGAATTAGCAAATTTTGTGACTTAGAAAGTCGTGTCAGTCAAATGAGCTTATTAGCATGGCCTACATCTTTGTGATTAAGGGCTATACAAATAAAAATGACTTGACTTGACTTGACATATACCGGGGAAAAAAATAAGTATTTAAACCCCCCTTGATATTTTGGTATTTCTCCAAATCAGAAATCGTGGAGTGGTCTGAGATTTTCATCGTAGATCCATGTCCATTGTGAGGAAGATAAAATAAAAACAAAAATCCGGAAATCACAATGCATGATTTTTGAAAAATGCATTTATGTATTGCATATGCAAATACGTATTTGAACACCTTTGTATCATCTAGAGTTCTGACCCTGAAATACCTGTTAGTATGCCCATTGGAAGTCCACCTGCACTCCATGTAATATCCTGAATTAGATGCACAGGTTTGAGCTGTTATCTGCAAAATCGAACTTTTTGGTCATAATTCCACTAATCGTGTTTGGAAGAAGAAGAATCAGGAGTAAAATCTGAGGAACACCATCCCTGCTGTGAAGCAAAGGGGGTGTTAGCACCATGTTTTAGGGGTGTTTTTCTGCACATGGGACTGGAGTGCACTACATTAAAGACAGGATGACTGGGACTGTGTATTGTGAGAGTTTGGGGAACAACCTCCTTCCCTCAGTTGGAGCATTGAACATGGGTCGTGGCTGAGTGCCTTCGTAAGAAGCATTTTAAGGTTCTAGCATGACCCACCCGATCTCCTGACCTGAACCCAATCGAAAATCTTTGGCGGGAGCTCAAACTCCGTATTTCTCAGCAACAGCCCAGAAACCTGACTAATCTAGAGAAGATCTGTGTGGAGGAGTGGGCCAAGATCCCTCCTGCAGTGTGTGCAAACCTGTTGAAAGACTACAGGAAATGTTTGACCTCTGTAATAGCAAATAAGGGCCACTGTACCAAATATTAACATTCATTTTCTCAGATATCGTTAAAAATTATGCATTGTGATTTCTGGATTTTTCTTTTTAGTTAATCTCTCTCACAGTGGACACGCGCCTACGATGAAAACTTCAGACCCCGCCATGATTTGTAAGTGGGAGAAATAGCAAAATAGCAGGGTGTTCAAATACTTATTTTCTTCACTGTATTTATACTGCATGTAATCACCCAGTGCGATCTTTTTAGAAAAATGCTATAGTAATTGACCGTCCTTATTTTATGCCGTATCGTGATCATAACATTTTAAGAGACATCAATGAATTTTGAACTTTCAAGAACAGGAGACAACTGTCCAAAATAGAATCCCAACAATTGCAATCAGAGTGCCATTATTTTACTACTAGCCAGTCAGTGATACAAATGACATATGACAAAAAAAAATCAAAGCATATGAAATGATCAGACCATTTTTACTCATGTGTCAAGAGTATTGATTTGCATTGTGCATTCTGATGGTTCAAATAATCCCTCCAGTTTTTCGTCAAAAACTGTTAGAGAATGGAGGAAACTGTAAGTCTTTTAATAGAATCTGATACAAACTGTTACGTACGCATACTTATCCAACTGAAATGTTCATTGACGCACACGAAAGGAATTGGATAGACTTTTTAACCAATCAGAATGTCCTATCCAAAACAGTCTTATGACCCTGTAAAAGTAGTGAGTGAGCGGGCTAACTAATGCTATTTCCACCGGTGGTCAAGTGGTAAAGTTCAAGTGATCTCGTTGTCAGTACTGAGGTTCTATTCCCATTGCATACAATGTTTTGCGGTTTGGTCAACTAATATGTACCTGTGAATCTTTTACTGTGGTTTCACTTTCCTTCGCCTTATAGCCCGATGCGCCTTATGTATGGAAAATATATAACAAAAGACTTTAATGGGGGTGCCCCTCATAACCCAGTGGGCCTCACAGTGCGGAAATTACGCTACAACATATTGTCAACGTACACGCTCTCAGATTAACCATGCTTAAACATTGGTCCTATTTTATTCCTGGTCAAGGACATAAACTGATACTATAGAGTAAATGCAAATGCCCTGACCACCCAGCCACCGTCCATGTCACAGTGAGGAAGAAAAAAATAAAATATTTATTTCTACGTGTTTTGCAATGTGACCTTTTCACTTCATGGTCACAGCTCTTAAAAATGAATAACGACCAAAGGAGCTTTCTTCAGTGTTCGGTAATTTTAAATGACACTTTAATGATTTGCCTCTTCACTTTTATTGTCACTGTGTATTTCATACTTCTTTTCTAAAAGATCAAAGTAAGACGCCAACTATTATCATGGCATGAGCACTGCAAGAATTGGTATCACCATACAGTGCCGTGAAATAGTATTTGCCCCCCTCTTGATTTCTGTGGTTTCTGCATCTGTATCACTCACAAAGGTTTCAGATCATCAAACCATTTTTAATCTGGCCCTATGTGAAAAAGTAATTGGCGAACTGGGCCACCTTTGGCAGTGATATCAGAAATAAAACGTTTATAATTAGTAATGAGTCTTTCACAATACTGTGGAGGATTTTTGGCCCACTCTTCTTTGCAACATTGTTTCAACTCTGCCATATTGGAAGGTTTTATAGCAGGAACTGCCTGTTTAGGGCATCTCAGTTGAACATATATGCCTCAGGACCAGGACCACTTGCTCTGGTTGGCAGAATAATGAATTCTGGTGTTGATCAGAAGATCCTGAAGGAGAACGTCCAACCATCAGTTTGTTCCCTCAAACTTAGGCGCTCTTGGATCATGCAGCAGGACAACAATCCAAAAAACACCAGCAAGTCAATCTCTGAATTGTTTTTAAAAAAATGCAATTACTGGAGTGGCCTTTTAAAAGTCTGGATTTAAATCCAATTGAGATGCTGTGGTGTGACAATAAATGTGCAGTTAATGCTAGATTTTGAATTGTCTTTACTGTCATTGATATTAGAGTATCGTACAACGTGTTCTGCAGCACAAAGCAGACAGCAAATGCTATCACAGGGGCGAGTTGTATGTGTCTGCTAGGTGTGACAGTGATAGGCTGGTAGATGTTGTCAGTCCAACAGCGAGGCAGGTGCACAAGTCAATTTGGGCACTTAAACAAACCGCAAAGCATGGTGACAGCTAACTTATAGCGTCTCGTTACATTGAAAATACCTTATTGAATTAAATCTAACTCTGTGGAAAGTCAGAAGAGTGCAATGAAATGGTCATCACCAGCAGGTGTTCCGTGGATTGGTTTCGGGTCCGTAAAGTGACTGAGGCAGCGTCACGTGACAATGGCTTCGCTGCAGGTCCGGCCTACTGCAGCTAGGCTAAGTTACAATCCTCACAAGCTACACCTGCTAAATAGTATCTCACTGACGCCAGATACATTACCCATTAAAAAGGATGACCTGGAGCTACAACTCCTACTTGTATTTTAATAATCATCGATACCTGACTCAATTGAGCATGCAACTAGCCAGCCACTCTCTAAATCGCTTTCTTAGACTGAAAGGAGAAGCCCTCCATTTTAATTGTACTTTTGTATAATGACAATAAAGACCATTTATTCAACTGCCAAACTGTATTTCATTTTTAGGTCAAATGTAGTTATTTTGTTAGTTCTATACTCTCAGTCAGTAAAGACGAAATCTCGAGGTAAATTGGACCCATAGAGGCTTTTTTGAAAGGGTGTTACCAATTCAAGTAATTTAACATTTGGAAGTTCTGGTCCCGGTTACAGAGGGATTACAATATGGATAGGTTTATTCTGTTTTTTTTTAAGATTGCATATCTTCAAAAGGGATTAGATAAAATGGAGGGATAGAATCTTAAGCCCAAGCCCAACCTGGGCCAGACCTAAAATGTCAATCATTACGTTCAGGTCGGGCCGGTTTTCTCTCTTACTGACACTGAGGTTTTTAAAGACCGTGAGTAATTTTAGTCAGCAAAAAACAGACATTGCCTCATTACAACACATACTGTACTTAAACTCTTGCAATTCCAATTCAAAGACGTCTTTCATGTTTCTGTCTGTTTTCCACTTGTCATTGTTCTTCTTTGTCTCTCAGACTCTCTTAAAGTGCTGAGCTAGATTATTACGGACATACTGCTGTTTCTAGCCCATTTTTTCTTAAAATATCTACGTCAACTCTTAGATAATCCATCAAGGATGAAACATTGTTAGTTTATACAGTCTTGTTTAAATTTGTTACAAAAGACAGGCTTTAATATGTTATCATAAATTACCTCTCCTCATCCCGAGTCCTCACAAGTAAACTAGTCTTGCAAATTGACTTAATGGGTCAAACTCAGGCTGGTTTGGGCTTTAAAATCTGTGAATTTTGTATTTTCTTGGGTTGTGTCTGTGTGATATTGAAATTGGTTTTATGATCTGAAACCTTAGTGAAATATAAATACGCAAAACAAAACAGAAATCGGGAATAAGGCAAATAGTTTATCTTTTGTTTTTATCACCTAATGTAAGTCGGTAATTGAATGATTTCCTTGGGCGCAGCGACAGTCTTCAATGTGTTTACTTCAATACCTTCGCAGGTTTGAAAGTACCGGATGTAAGCAGTTCCCCTCGTAACCAGTTTAGCTTTCCTGCTTATGTATTTTGAAAGTATTCCTGTCTTGTGTACACCAAAGAGAAATATTTGCGCCGCCGTTTGATTGTTTGGCCACCTGCACCCGGGCCGCCATGTCCTCAGATTAGCGCCTCAGCACGGACTCTCGAATCAAACCCAGCTCAGGTTCCTCAGCTGTCTTTTGTGTCCAGCGTGTTAAATGATTTTTAAAGTGGCGCTATCGGGTTTCTCCTACTGGGTGACCAGACAAACTTCTTTTACAATACAAGTTGTTCTCATAGTCGAATTGCTCATCGGAGGCCAGCTACAGTACTCATATTACGGATTATACCGGAGGTGTCGAACGTGCGGCCTGCAGGCAGTATCAGATCCGCCGATGGGTCTTAATGCAAGACAAGTTCGAAGTGCAGGAGGAAATGAGCTGCGGTTTCAAATATGTATTTTGGATGTCGCCAAAGCCAGGCTCCACTCAGATAGACACTGCAGCTGTATATAGTTTTCTTTCTCTCCTACTCTCTCTCTCTCTCTCTCTCTCTCTCTCTCTCTCTCTCTCTCTCTCTCTCTCTCTCTCTCTCTCTCTCTCTCTCTCTCTCTCTCTCTCTCTCTCTCTCTCTCTCTCTCTCTCTCTCTCTCTCTCTCTCTATGCCTATTACTCTCTCTTTGGCCCTCTCTCTCTTTGTCTTTTTCTTTTTTTCTTCTCTCTATTTCCTTCTCCTTCACTCACTCTCTTTCTCTCTTTTGCTCCGTTTCTCTCTCCAAGTACCATTCATTTGTAAGATTTGGCGAGTTTCTGATTTTGAAAACCCAATGCGGCCCAAAAAATACAGATTCTCGTTTCGGCGGCCTCTAGATAAATTGAATTTGAGACCCCTACTGTATATTAATCTCCGATGATCTCAGATGAATGCAAAGCTAATCCCTCACTCCCGACTCTGCATTTGAGTGGCATCCTATTTGCATGACGGCGAATACAACCAGGACCCAACAAGTGTCCTGGAGAGTGCATAGATGGACGCTTGCCAAGGCGGCTCCCTCCTTGCGTCCATCCTGAATGTTGATGAGTGCAGCCACTCTAAAAGCTCACAAATTTTACTAGCCGTCACAATAGTTAGGTCAGCCTAGATAAAGTTGTCCATTAAGAGCCATCGAGCTGGGGAACAGTGACAGACAGCGGGGCATTGCATGGGGTAGGTGGAAGGACTTTGAAAAATAAAGGTGGCCTTAAATCTGCTTGCCTTTAGCATGTGTTTTCTTCCCAGTCCAATAGGTGTATCCATCCATCCATTATCTGGATCGATTATCCTCAGTAGGGTCACAGGGGTGCTGGTGCCCATCCCAGCTCTCTTCAGGCAGTGGGCAGGGTATACGCTGCCAGTCTCAGGTCACACAGAGACAGACAACTCGTTCGCTCATTCACACTTAGGGACAATTTGAACCGGCCAATTAACCTGATATGCATGTTTTTGGAATGTGGGGGGAAATCGGGGTGCCAGGGTGAAACCCACGCAGGCACGGACAGAAAATGCAAAATCAAGACAGGGAAGTTGCTGAACCTGAACCTTTGCACAATGGTGCTGCGCACTAACCACCCAGTTGCGGTGTTGCCTTCCAATAAGTGTATGGGGATCAAATTAGTTAATCAGGAGTTTCTGACTTGTCATTAGGAAACAAATTAGGGTAAAAGGGTAAAGTTCATATGACTCTTACATTTTTTGAGGGCTTTGCAAGATGGAAGTATTTTCTAAAGGAACAGTGTGTACAATTTGACCATTATATGTTGCTGTATGTTGGAGAAAAACAAAAGAAAACTAATGCCCATTAAAGCACAAAGAAGCACTATGGAGACTCAAAATGACCCAAATGTACCATTTTACCTCTCTTTTTTTGCCCAGCCTTTTTGCGTTTTTTGGGTGCATGTACCAACAAGATGGCGTTCAATTATGTCAGTTCCTTTAGAGTGAGTCTCATGTTCTGTAAAATAAATTTTAAGTTTTTCAACCTACAAGTAATTAAGAAACACACATTTATATGATTGCTTATGTGTTTAAATCAATGATTTTGTTTTTAGATGAATGCAATTTTTTGTCACTAAGGACTAAACAATACACACTGTCTTTTTAAGGTGGAGGAGGGCTAGTTTCATTCAACAATGTGTGTTTTTATTTTTCGCAACACCATTGCATTTTATTGGTTTAGGTCATAGTTAAAGCTTTTGAACTTCGGACACTGATATAAATATACGATTTGAAATTCTTATAGTCACTGTCAGAAAATACGTACAGCTTGTAAATCTCGTTGTCTTGGTCTTACTGAATCTAAAATAAGAGTCCAGTGTGCAGAAAAAAAACGATGCCAATCCCCCCAGACAATTCCAATACTCTGATACATCTCGATTATGTGGTCTATAAAGTACATAAACTTTGGTAACAGTGTGTTTTGTATCTATTTATATTGCCTCTTCTTTTACAAACACGTTTCTTATTTAAAAAATTACTTTAAGAGAATAATGTGTATTTACTTACCTTTTTGCAGAATATCCCTAAAATAATACTCTAAATAAGACCATTTTAGAATAATGAAGTACTGTTTGCTTGGTGTACTTGCTTGCGTCAGGAAAATCCCTGTCTTTCGGTCCTAAGGATTGCCTCACAGTCTATGCACGGCTAACCTGTGGTTATGTGGTGTTGGAAGCTGATGGCTAGTGGTTGGTGGCTGTCCTGCAGGGATTTTGTAGGAATTCATCTGTGACCATGTGGTTGTAATTCGATCCACTCTGTAAAGATTGGCTGGTTGCAGTGGCATTGGGGCATAATGATTCATTTTTAAATATGATGAGCGGACTATCAAAAAACGGTCACATATTGTCAACATATTCATGAGGCATTTAACTATTAATTAAGATACAGACAAATTATCATGGTTTGAGACTGTAAAGTACCGGTACTCAGAATACTTAAATGCAATTTGAGATGAATGCATGAAATCCATCCAGGTTGCTGCAAAAAATGTTGTGGATGATTGGGAGACCACTCCGATGGATGGATGAACTGTTAAATAGATATTGAATGGCAGGACGGATGAACAGATAACATTCAAAGAGGTAATATTATGTTTTTATATTATTGTTATTAAAAAATAAAATGAGCGGGGGCTGCACAGTAATTGACTGGTTACCACGTCCGCCTCACAGTTCAGAGAACCTGGGTTTGATTCCAGCTACCAGGCCACTGTGCGGGTGTTTACATGTTCTCCCTGTGTCTGCCTGGGTTTTCTTCGGCCACCGTGATTTGCTTTTACATTCACTATTGAAACATGCATAGCAAATTGATAGGTCATTTCAAATCATTCCCAAGTTAATGAGTGGATGTAAATAAATGTGTGCCCTGTGATTGGCTGGCAATCACTCCCCCGTCCACTGCCCATTGTCAGCTGGGATTAGCTCAAGCACGCCCACAACCCTTGTGAGGAAAAGCAGTTTGAAAAATTAATGAATAAGCTCAGAGGTCAGCAACTCCGTGTTGAAAAAAAGCCAACGATATTGACACTTGTTTCAGGATGTGCCAATACTTTCAACAGAAACTGTCCAGTTTACACATGCAAAATGTTTCAAGTACATGTTCACAAATCCATTTTCCACCTCTGCTCACCCACACTCTACCAAGTACTGTAAAAACAAGCAGTTCTTCATGACAAATATATTTATTGCGATTTAAATTGCACATGAGAGTGCTCTGAGGGATCAATAGAGGCATATGGAATAGCGGGACATGTCAGTGCCTCACCGACTGGTTGTGAGTCATGAGGTGAATGGAAATGAAAGAGGTGTTTGAGTATTTTATCCACTGTGTCGCACCATTTAAATTATTCTACCCACAACACGGTTTCATATTTTTCTTATTTACCAATGTTCTACCCATCCCACCCTCAGATCACTCCAATCTCTGTTTGCTATTGTTTAATATTCACTAGTTGGCCGAGTCGTCAGAAAATACAAATTGAGGAGCTATAAATCTGGTTGGATTGAGCAATTACCTCATCAAGGAAAACACGTGTTAGTGTTGCCTGTCTGTGATAACAGAGCAGAGTGAGGACTGTGTGATCCTTGAACATGCCAAACACACTTATAATGTGCAAGTTAGGTTCACTAATCACTTGGTTTAACCAGTATGCAAATAACATAAAACGAGGACAATGACCTCAGCTATTCTCTGGAACCACAAATCAAGCATGTTTAGGTCAGAAGCACTTGATATAACATCCTTAGTTTATTCTCAAAATGTTTTTAGATAAAAGATGAAGGCAACCATTAAAATGTTAATTCAACCCAAGGAATCCAACAACTTGCACCCATCTTAGAAGTCAACCAAGATGATGATATCACCATTGTTCAGCGCTTAGACTATGGCCTATCACACCTCAGCTCATTTATCAATTTGGCCTAAAGGCGTTTGTTAGTTGAGCAGTGATTGTCATTTACAGGATAAAGATTCATATATTTATTTTCCCTAAAGGTGTGTTCATTTCAGCAAAGTTAAACATTCCTGTGATGGAATACACTGTATGGATCTTTCTTTGTTTTTAAGATGATGAGGAAAAAGGTGAAGAAAAATAAAAATGTTTTTGTTTTATCAGAATTTTATATTTTCATATTAAATAACCTTGTCGCAGGCCACATTGGGCCATGACTTTTGCATTTTTGCTTTAAAATCCTGTGTTTCTTTTATGGTTGTATGTCTTTTTTTGGGTTATTAGTTTGGTAGGGTTTACAAAAACAAACTTTGGTTTTACAGGAACATGGTATCTCAATTTGAAACTGTAACTGTAAAAGTTTTTTAATTTTTAATGTAATACTGCTTGAAGGATTGATTAATATTTCATATTGGTTTTACTGAAAATTCACAATTGTACCTTTTTTGATTATACTTCGGACAAACAATAATGAATGAATTTAATGAATCGAAAATTCCAGATTATAAACAGCATTCAGTTTTGATACATTTCTATACTGAGAGTGCATGCGGTTCCACTCAGCTCAGTTTAGTCCCACTTCACCCATCATGTCTCAGTATCTGTTTCTTTTTCAAATTGCATTAATATTAACGCATGATAATGAAGGCGCAAAAAAACAGACAGAGGCCTTTTCTTCCACTCTGGGCCATCGAGTCCTTAGGTCTCTGAAGCACTTTTCCTGTGACAATCTAAACCAGATGCCACGGGTCACAGAGTTAAGCAAGAGGTGATGACGGTCCTGATGTGTAGACGAGGTGGGGAGATACTGGGTATTTTAGTACGATTTGAGTAAATACATGGTAGTATGGATCCATACCGACCCAATACCGATACTTTTTGCTTGAGATTGTTTCTAATTACGATAAACCCAGCACAAAGATTTTAGGCGCTAAAAATGTTTCATTCTTTATTAAATTACAACAATTCAAACTTTAAAAGTTGAAATAATAAATATAGACATTTATATTACAAGTCCTTTGACCGGCTGGCAACCTGTTCGGGTGTCACCTGCCCACTCCCTGAAGATGGCTGGGATGGGCTCCAGCACCCCTGCAGCACAGAAAATAGATGGATGGATTTCTGTTACGACTGTGTCGGGACAGAAACTTAGACAGTAAAAGAAAAACAGCAATGTAACGAAAATACAGATATAATGTCAAGAAACATAATGGGGCTCGGCGTTGGCGTCTGAGCCTTTAAGCCATAAACAAAAACAGGCGCACGCAAGGGATTTATATAATGGTCAACTATAACATTCATTGCGCAATTTTTTTAAAAATAAAGTCAGAAAGTACAATCCAAAAACCTTTAACATTATAAAAAAATCAAATACTTCTACTATAACAACTGATTTACAGCAAAAGTGAAGAGAGTCAAACCAAACGAGCCCTTTTGGCTTTGTTGCCAAAGTGACACTAAAATTAATGTTTTTGTTCAGGAACAGTAACATGTTTACACTTTTTAGGTGCAGGGTGAACTGTTTTTCATGTGTTTATGTAAATTTACCACAGTAGAGGAACACTTTACGACACAAATGATACCTAGTGTTGTCCTTTTCCGTTGTTAAAAAAAAAGGCCAGACCGCTTCCCCTTTGTCTCCGTCCTATCCAGCTTCTAATAAGTGTAGATTTGGCCCTCTCATCTGCCTGGCAGGTAGTGTGCTACAGCAGGCCGGGTAGGGAGAGGTGCTAATAGTGTGCCTGTCAGTCACACAACTAGGTGGAAGCCAAGGAAGCTGAGTGAAAAAGAGAACGACTGCGCCTTCTACATATAGAGGCGGCATTTTCGGGCAATTGGTGGATTGGTGAAGTATTGATCCAGGACAACAGTATCCATCCGACCCAAGTACTTGCTTAGTATCGATAATATCGATATTTGGATCGATCCACCAACCCTCAGTGTGGACGTCAGTGTCCAGATATGTGTGCCTGGATTTGGAAGGGATCAAAAGTCAGGACATGAAGTGCCAAGTTAGAAGTCAATGGTTGGAGGCCGGGGTTGGAGAAGTTGCAGGGGGGAGGGTTGCAGAGGGCACGGGTCATTAATTTGCTGTCTTTTGTTTCGTCAGATTGTTTTCATGATGGTCGGCCTGAAAGTAAAAGCAGTCAGGCTGAAAATTGTCTGCCTGCTCCGCAGCGTGTTCTCCCCTCCGGGCTGACCGACTCACCACTGTGATGAGGGGTGAGGTAGTCTGGGTTGGGGGTCAGTGTTAGGCGCTTTACTGAAATCAAGTAATTAGTTACAGTTAATAGTTACTTCATTTAAAAAGCAATTGCCGTATCCTAAGATTACTGACACCCAAAAGTAACGAGTTTTTCTGTAAGCAACGCTCTTGTTACAAATTACCATAAATACTCACATTGAAGACAACCTCCTAGAACCTCACAAATCGGGATGAACCTGGAAAACAGTGTTATGGTGATATTCTATGACAGCTTGACCTTCTATACCAAGGGTGGCAAACACGCGGCTCTAGAGCCGCATGCGGCTCTTGGCCAATAAGAATGCGGCTCTCTGCCTCATAATATTATCTATATACTGTGGCTCTCTGCCTCGTTTCATCTTTAGTTTTTGTTCCCCTCTTAAAACATACTTCAATCCCTCAGAGTTATAAAAAATAAAAAATAATATTTTGAAATTAATTTGGCAGATTTGTTGTTTTTATGCTACACATAACTGACTGCCAATCATCTGCGTAGGTTACGTCTAATGCGGGTCAGTGCGTGGTGTGGCTCTTTGACTCTCACGGTTAAAAAAATCGGCTTTGACTCTCACGGTTAAAAAAATCGGCTCTTTGTGCCAAACTTGTTCGCCACCCTTGTTCCATTCTGTCCAACCAGTTATTAAAAAAGGGTTTGTGTAAAAAACACCTGGTGTGGAGAGATAAGAAACTGGGAGGAGTATATCAGTAGGTAGAAAATACGTGCTATCGTACTATGTGCTTGAGACGATGCCACCGTATCTGTATTAAGCTGCGGTCAATCATGGACAATTCATCACATCCACTACACAGCATTATATCCAGACAGAAAAGCAGCTTCAGCGACAGACTGCTGTCACTGACTTGTACCACAGACAGACTGAAGAGATATTTTCTTCCTCATGCAATGAGGCTCTTTAACTCCACCGGGCGGAGTAAAGGCCCACATTGAACCACACCCCCTACATTGCATTTTACCGTACTTTTATTGTGTGTATTTTATGTAGCACTATTTAAATACTCACATTGGGTATTTGTATATTGTATTCCTTTTGCTCTATTATTGTATTGTTCTCAGCGAATGGATGCTGCTGGAAATGTGAATTTCCCTGCGGGGATGAATAAAGTATCCATCTATCTATCTATCTATCTATCTATCTATCTATCTATCTATCTATCTATCTATCTATCTATCTATCTATCTATCTATCTATCTATCTATCTATCTATCTATCTATCTATCTATCTATCTATCTATCTATCTATCTATCTATCTATCTATCTATCTATCTATCTATCTATCTATCTATCTATCTTCAGTTGTATTTGGTTGGTATACTGAATATAAACATGCCCACTCCTTCTTGTCATTGTTATTTCAGCGTTGCGTTGCTGGAAAATTTGAGGAGAAACCGACGGAACAAAAAAGCCATTGTAACACGCAATCCGCTTTTTTAAAGTAATGGAGTAATGAATCAAGTTGTAACAACAATTGAGTTTCAAAATTGTATTAATAGGGCATTACGGTACTCCTTACAGAGAAAAATAATTGCATTCCAGAAATGCATTCCTTTGTAACGTGTTACTCCCAACACCGGTTGGGGTGAAGAAGGGTTCCCAATAGTGACGCTCAACGGCGGTCGGGGTTTGACCTACTCTGCATGCGTAAAATCCACTACAGGGACAGATTGAGCGCAGTTTACAGATTACGGACCTCCTCTCTCTGCTTCTCATCCCTCGTTTCTCTGGTTCACTTCATTTTGAGAGAGATAAGACCTCACCTCACCAATTCATACAAGGAAATGAGTGCAAGCCATAAAACTCTAATCAATGCGGAATCATGAACAGGTCAAGGATGGTGTTTACAGACACCTTGGTTTGAGCTTTTAAACATCTGTCCCTCCAAGGTCCAAGGTTATGATGAACAATATATATATATATATATATATATATATATATATATATATATATATATATATATATATATATATATATATATATATATATATATATATATATATATATATAGCGTTATATATGTGTGTGTGTTTTTGTTGTTGTTGTTTTAGGAAAAAAACTCATTGTGACTATTGTAGTGCTGTCTGGGTTTTTAATGCAATATCTACATACATACCTATTTACATAGTATATAGAGGCCCATTTCGTGCAAGATGCAAACCATTGTTTTAATAGTAAATTGTGCTTGCTAATTGTGTTGAAACGCTAATGTAGAATTGGGAAATCCTTGTGCAATGTTGTTGGCAAGACTGAAAACCGTTTAGCTGGTTAGAGAAGGTATAAAATGAACCTCCATTTTAGCTACTGGGCTTAGTTAAACATTCAGAAAGGCCAGAATAACATATTTTTTTGTGTGAACAGTCTATTCTTGTATTTGTCTGAAACTTTTTTGTTCTAAGACATAAAGGCAACTGTATGCGAGAAATTGCCAAGAAACTGAAGATCCCTCACAACGGTGTGTACTACTTGTTTCAGGGAACAGCACAGACTCTAACCAGAGTAAAAAGACAAGTTGGAGGCACAACAAGTAAATGATAGTCTTTAGTTTGAAAAATAGATGCCTCAACTATGGTCCTCAACTAGCAGTTTCCTTAAATACTACCTGTAAAACACCAGTGTCAACATTAACGGTCAAGAAGTTACTCAGAGATGTTGACTTTCACGGAAGAGTGGCAAGGAAAAAGCCATATTTGAAACTAGCCAAAAAAGAAAGAGATTCATATGGGCAAAATAATATGGACGCCGCACAACTCATTTGATAAATGTGATGTCTTGATGGAAAACACAGAGTTGTATGTGTGACCCCAAAATTCTGAACGGTAGTGGATATATTGTGTAGGACCTTATGCACTGTTAAAAGGCATAGCTTTATCTGTGTGGTTGAAGTGCGGATCCACTTTTTCGTAGAACAAGAAGAGGATTATCTTGCATTATCCATGTTTCCATTCGATATTCTTGGTCGACCACTCGTTCCTTTATCTAACTCTGTCCCTGTCTCCATAAATCTTTTGTGCCACGCACAAGTTGACGGAGTTGTTGGTGTATCCCTTCCATTCTTAGTTCTGTAGTTTTGCTGAGTCGGCCTATTCAATTTCACGAGATAAATTTTCCCCTTTCTTGAAGGGTAGCCGTTTTGTATAAGTTAATTACACATCATCTTACACAAGTCACTTCCTTATTACACAAAAGCAGTGTCAAAAAAAAAACGTTCATAAACACTGACTACAATGGAACAAATCTGATAAGATATCTAATCAATTGCATTTTTAGTATGTTTTTGAAACGTTAATGAGACTTTATAGGCACTCTGTATTTATACACATGTCTTGGCTACATTGGTTGATTGTATTAAGATTGTGTGCGTTGAGAAGGTTTTATGGGCTAATTGAGCTGGCAACAGTGTTGTACAACACTCACTCTTGTGCTTCTGTCGTGGAGCTGCATGTTGTTTTACTGACGTTACCAGAACCTAAATGACGTTGACTACACTTAATTTTCCATCCTCACACTTCTCCTTTTTTCCCCATTGTCTTCTCTTTTCAGGCGTGATCATGTAACAATGTTGTCATTATTTTCTGCTTGTGCTACCAGGGCTAAATGACCACTAGTCTGTCATAACATGTAATTAGGGACTAAGTAGCGAATTCAGCTTTGGCCGGCCTTGTGGACAAATAGGCCCATCCTCCCCTACCCCAATTTTCCATCTCCTTTCATTTCAAATCACTTTTTAATGACATTTAATTTGGTCTTGCCGTCAATTAGATTTTATTGTATTGTTTCTCCTCTTCAATGAGGCACTCATGTCCAGAGCCTCAGTGTTGTATTGAGTGAGTTAGCCTCGAAAAAAATGACAGGAATGGATTTCAATGCCAGCCTTAGCTGGTTTGAGAAATTCAAGAAGAGACTGTGGTCTGGCATAAGAAAGCAGCAACTGCAGGTTACTAAGCCGCGAAGGACTTTTACAGGTCTTTGCTTATTAGAATAAAATTTGAAAAATAAATTTTCTCTCAGTTTCTATATCCCTCTCGCTCTCTCACTTTTTCTCGCCTTATTTGTCTCTATCTCTCTCACTCTTTTCTTCTTCATTCCTCTTTCTCTTTCTCTCTCCTCTTATACATGGTTAATTGAAATGCCAGAACATAGCCTGTTTCAAAAGTCAATAAAAAGCTCCTCAAAATAGAAGTTTATAAGGGTTGTCTTGTACATAATGAAACCCTTTAGGCAGTTTAAAATAGAAAATCAGTAAAATGAATGATTATGCAAGCTCTGCCTCCTAAGAGGAAAGATGCATAGATGGAGGGAGTGTACGAGAGAGAGAGAGAGAGAGAGAGAGAGAGAGAGAGAGAGAGAGAGAGAGAGAGAGAGAGAGAGAGAGAGAGAGAGAGAGAGAAAAACACATTTACAGCAATCATCGCTTCTAGCCTTGGCCCATTGGCGCTTTCACTTTGTTGACAACATTAGTTCTTGACACCGTTCCAGGAAGGAAGTAGGAAAACAGTAGGAACAAAGTGTTCTGATGGCTACAAATCTTTGAAGAAGTTGATGACTTTAGTTGATCATACAACATATATTAAAAGTGCACTCCCAGCTTACCTCAAGACTGTCTGAAATTCTCATTTTGTGCTTGTTATGAGAATTGGCATGGAAAACGAAGCAGTCTTCCTGCAGTAGTAACCATTATTCAGAAATTAGGTCGAAGGCTGAGGTAGTTATGCCATTTTTCAGAAGCAATCATTAAGGTAAAAATAATAATTAATGCTGTAATAAAAGAAATTAGGATGTTTGAGACAACTTGTTTTGAGACTTTCACCTATAAGAGTACTTAGTTTTTTTATGTATTTGAGATGACACCATGTGATATTGATATATATCCATCCATCCATTATCTGCACCGCTTACACTCAGTAGGGTCAAGGGGGTGCTGAAGCCCATCCCAGCTATCTTCGGCAGTGGGCAGGGGACACCCTGAATTGGTTGCCAGCCAGTCGCAGGGTACACAGGGACTCACTTGCTCATTCACACCTAGGGACAATTTGGACCAACCAATTGACCTGACATGCATGTTTTTGGAATGTAGGAGGAAAACGGAGCGCCCAGGGTAAACCCACGTAAGCACAGGGAGAACATGCAAACTCCAAACAGGAAGGTTTGATCCCATGACCTCAGAACAGTGCCACACACGCGTTAACCACTGCGCTGCCGTGCATGAGCAATTTGAGCTACGAGCCAATCCTGGAAGGAGTTAACTCGTATGGAAAGGTCCCACTGTATTTGTATTTTGGGCTTCTATTGACCATGGTAATGTTCATGTTCGTCATCCGCGTGTGTGTTCCTTTTACACATCTGTTGGCACGTGTGCACTTCTAAGTTCCGACCGCGCCGACCCGACTTCTCCTGACTGATGATAAATGACAGCGCCGGGAGCAGATAACCCTGCAGGAGTTTTTCGCTCCAGAGAACAGCGGTAAAGAACATTCTGAAACTCCCAAGTGACTCGGCACACACTGCAGCCTCTGTCCTGTTTGTTTTCTCTGCCGGGATCTCGCCGTCGCGTTGCTCTCCCCTTTTGCATTTTCTCTTCAGTGATAGAGAAAAAGGCCTAGAGCGAGCTCCTCGCTGTGGGCAGCACACCGTCCTTGGCGCCAGGCAGTCGCCTGAACCCCCCTTGCGAGAGGTTTTGGGGGTTGGCTGATTTCACTGCTTTGCTATTCTGTCAATTGCTTATAAAACGGTGGGGGGGGGGATACACTATGAATCGTTGGAGATACCTGAGAAAGGCTTAAAATATGCGCTTGGGCATCGCTGTTTGCAGGTTAAATTCTGCATTATTAGTACACATTGAACAGTAAAAACGAATCGAAGTTTTTTAATTTTTGTCTGTGTGGAGACGTTTCTAAAAAGTCTGGGTGGGTGGTAGGTGGGGGCGGGTGACATGACAATATTAGATTAGTAAAGACAGCAATTTGAATATGGGCTTCAGCGCATGTTTTCAGTCCATTTAATCATTCTTCTGAATTTGCCTTTTTTCTCTCGCAATTGAATTTCCTACCCTTCCTTTTCTTCAATTGAATCGTCTTAGTTCACTGATGACAATATTCAGTTTGCTCTCGTATAATAAGAGTTTGGGAAAATAATTGTAAATTAGAAATGTGCGATATCACTATGACCAATAAGCAGTGCAAGTACTTAACTTTTTTGTACTCAATGGCAATAATTGCCTTTACTATTTGGAATTGGTAGTACTTAAAGAGATATAAATTCATATTCAGCGCCTCCTCTTTGTAAAAAAAAATAGACAAAACCTTAATCCACTAAAAAAATATTGTTTTGTTTTAACGGATTATTTACCAATAAACCAAAATCAACGAAACTTCATGCAAACACTAAAACAAAACAAAAACTCTTATGTCGAAAAATATATTATTTGTTTTACATTACATGAGGCTCACCGAGAGAGGTTTTACATAATTGTTAACCATTTAGTTGCTATGGGTAACCCTAAAAAACAAAATCATTTTTAATTGTCAAAACATAAAATATAATGCATTGCAGTTTTGGTTATTTTAAATTTGCCTAGTTTTTATTCTGACAATGCTTTCACAGATCCACCTGCTAGTAATATTAGCACTTTTAACAACAATAACATAAATAATAACAACAACAAGCCTATATCCACTGAGTTATTAAAAAAACCATAAGAGATCCAGATGACATAGGAAAAGGCATTAGATTTTATGTCATCATCACACCAGTTTTACTCACGGTAACGCGTTGTCTCACCTTTTTATTTCAAAGCTGTACAGATTGGTCAATCGTTGTACAGCGTTGTAGAACAAAGCACCGTAATGGTGCATTATGGGAATGAGTTCAGCCAGAACCTGATTCTAAGCGCAATGTCTCTGTTGAGTAGTTTCTTTTGTAAATGTGAATACTTGGGATTTTTAATAATTCATAATAATCCAGTCATTAGTCTTTATAATGTATATGTTTCACATGTGATGAAAACAATGGAGCGGTTGCTGCTCCTCCACCTGAGGCTACAGGTCCGTCACGCCATCGACCCACTGCAATTTGCTTACCAGCAGAAGGTGGGAGTGGAGGATGCTATAGTATACATGTTACACCGATACCTCTCTCACCTGGATAGGGCCAAGGGGGGATTACATTTTTGAACTTCTCCACTGAGTAGGAAACTGACAGAGATGGGAGTTAGCTCACACCTTGTAGAATGGATTACTGACTACCTGACAGGCAGACCCCAGTATGTGAAACAGGGGGGCTGTACATCGGACACTGTGGTTAGCAGCACAGGATCTCCGCAGGGGACCGTGCTCTCTCCGTTCCTATTCACTCTATATACATCGGACTTTAAGTACAACTCTGAGTCCTGCCATGTGCAAAAGTTTGCCGACGACACTGCGATCGTGGGATGTATCGGAAATGGGCAGGAGGAGGAGTACAGGAAATTGATTCAGGACTTTGTCCGATGGAGCGACGCAAACCACCTGCACCTGAACACCACCAAGACCAGGGAGATGGTGGTGGACTTCAGGAGAACCAGAACTCACCCGGTTCCTGTAACCATCAAAGGAGAATGTGTAGAATTTGTCCAGACCTACAAATACCTGGGTGTGCAGCTGGACAACAAACTGGACTGGACTGCCAACACAGAAGCTCTATGTAGGAAAGGGCAAAGCCGACTTTACTTCCTCAGAAGGCTGGCCTCCTTCAAAATCTGCAAAAAGCTCCTGAAAACATTCTATGAGACAGTTGTGGCAAGCGCCCTCTTCTATGCGACAGCGTGTTGGGGAGGCAGCGTCAAGAAGAAGGATGCCTCTCGTCTCAATAAACTGGCTAGGAAAGCGAGCTCTGTTGTGGGCAAAGAGCTGGACAGCCTAACAACAGTAGCTGAGAGACGGGCACTGGAAAAGCTGCGGTCAATCATGGACAATCCATCGCATCCACTTCACAGCATTATCTCCAGACAGAAGAGCAGTTTCAGCGACAGACTGCTGTCACTGTTTTCTTCCTCATGCCATGAGGCTCTTTAACTCTACCCGGCAGAGTAAAAGCCCACAGTAAACCACACCACCTACATTGCATATTACCGAATCTTATTGCAATATGTATTCTGTATAGCACTATTTAGTTATTCTATATAACACGCTACAGTGGGCATTTGCACGTCACACTGGGTATTTGTATATTGTATTCTTTTTGTTGTATTATTGTATTGTTCTCAGCGAAGGGATGCTGCTGGAAATGTGAATTTCCCTTTGGGGATGAATAAAGTATCTATCTATCTATCTATCTATCTATCTATCTATCTATCTATCTATCTATCTATCTATCTATCTATCTATCTATCTATCTATCTATCTATCTATCTATCTATCTATCTATCTATCTATCTATCTATCTATCTATCTATCTATCTATCTATCTATCTATCTATCTATCTATCTATCTATCTATGTTTGCTAACTGGAGTAAAACCCGTAATTTTGGTGTAGCAATATAATAATAATAAAGCAGGCTCTGTTTAATAAGAAGTAGAATAAAGATCCAACTGCGTCATTAACTTCCAATTACAGCCATGACGCTTGTAGGATAGACGGAATCGAGCGCAAAATGTGTTTGTGTCTGCGTGCTTGTCCTTTATGATGGGCAAAATACTGCCTTGCTCACTGGTAAACTTAGGCCAAATGAATGCAGTTGGGGATGGTGGCAGCGAGTTGAGTTTGGTATTTGCTCTATTAGTAGGTGTGTGAGAGGAGCGGTTTTTTTGTCTTACCACATGAAAGTGCTTTTGAATTTCCTCCCACGCCTGTAACTATTTGTCATAGAAATTGTGCATCTGACATCACATTGTTTTGTTTTGATCGGTAACTACAGAGCGCTCCTTACATTCCACATGCCGTTTTTCCTCATGTAAAGTAATAAGTTGAACCTATTTCACCTTATATTACTTACTTAATATACTTACTATTTCTTTTTGCTTTCCTTTCAATGTCATTGTTGAACTAGTTGGAAAACTATTATTCAAAGTCTTTTAATGTAGGTGAAAATTAGAAAGAATTAATGAGGCCTGTCTAATGACGCTTTACACCAAAAACAATAGCGACCGGATGATGAAGGTGCTGTATCTGAGTCAGACTAGGAGAATTCTCCTGCCAATGGTTAACATGGAAACCGGTACTAGTTTAATGTGGGGAAGCAAACCCCTTATAAAAAAAAAAACGGTCTGAAGAGGGGTGGGCACTGCCAGGTTCTACTTGCCCAAGATACATTACAGGAAGTGGAAGGTAGTTAAGGGATCCGTGAACCATTTAAATGGACACTGAGTAATTAATATTTGATCACTGGATGTTGTTGTATTGTGTAGTGCAGGGGTCAGCAATGTTTTTGAAGCTGAGAACTACTTTTTGTTACAGATTAGCACAAAGGGCTACGAGTTTGATATGCATTTCTAATATAAGTACCTATTATGTTATTATTATTTAATAACTATTTTCATCATACTATTACAAGGTTGTAATTGTAAGTTACGTTTGGATAGGCTCAATCAAAAATTAAAGCGTTGGCCTTTTCAAATATAAATTGTAGTCTTATTTTGAAAAATGTTTTTGAAGAATGAATGCATCTAAAGTTATCATGTTATCACTATGTTGTTACTATGTTACTATCATGTTTTTAACAGGTTGTAATTATGAGAATTAGGATTGAAATAGGTTAGAAATCGATTTCCTAGAAAATCTCTGTTGTGCTAATTTGAGAACCAGTCCGAGGTTTTACTCAGGGGTCCTTAAGGGGCACCAATTTGGCGACTCCCTGTGTAGTGCAACCAAGAATGAGTGCTGCAAAGCCCAAAGAAGAATGCAAACTATGAAGAATCAAAGTAACCGAACTGCACCATTTTTCACTTTTGTTTTTTTTTGCCTATCCTTCCACAAAGTAATGGCTTTGTAGCAGCCAGATGGCCGACAATCATGTCAGCTCCATCTACTGATGTCAGGACCAGAACGGAAACAGGACCCAATTGCGTTACGTTTCTCACTAGTTTTATCAAGGGAAAGAGGAAGGGCTGCGCCCATGATCCGGTCTTTGCTAGGCGCGGGAAACAAGTCGCTCTGAACGTGGAAGTAGATCTTCCGTGGTGAGCGATGGCGGTGTCTGGAACGGAAATACGGGTCAGTAGCCGGGACAGGAGACCAAAAATGTGGTCGGGTCGTAAGCGGGTCGTAAGCCAGGAAAGGAGAGTAGACGTGGTCGGGGACAAAAGAGGTCAAAAGCTGGGACGGGAAAGTAGATGTGGATCAAAAACGGGTCGAAGCCGGGGGACAGACAGGAGCAAAAAACAGGTGGGAGTCAGGGTCGAAAAAGGCTTACCTAGTGTTAACTGAGGCTTGCAGACGGACTGACAAAAGGGGACAGATAGGAGTGGGTTTAAATATGGACAGAGAGCCAATCAGAGTCCGAGGCAGTTGGCGCCAAAGGAGCGGGCACAGGTGATGCATATCGGTAATCATGACAACTGAGACTCATGTTGTGTAAAATGAATACTGATCTCTCGACCTACGAGTATTTAAAAAATGTAAGTTTATGAAGATGTATGTGTTGCTGCTGATTATTCAAATCAATATAATTTTTTTAAACAAACCAAATTCCTTTTACAACTTGGAGGTGCTAAATAATCCAGAATGTCTCTTTAATAATCTAATTCACTCCACCAAAACCGTCTTCCAACACATCTCAGACCTCCTTTAAGCTTAACTAATGGTTTCCCTCAAACGGTAGCTTGTATAACAAAATGGAACGCCAAATGTGCCTGTCAAATTCCCAAACACACTCAAAACGACTTTGATGTGCAAGAAAATCACGATGAGCCAGTTTTCACACCAAGCACACATGAGGCAGTTCCAGAGGCAACGCACATGAGTAGAAACAGACAGGCAAATTCATTGAGTGAAACAGGCCTAAACAAGACCAACTTATGAACTCTAAAAAGCTAACTACCATAGTTTCCAGAATGTATCAGTCGCACCAGCAAAAGTATGCATGATTAAAAAGGAAAAAACATATTTAAGTCGCATTTTGGGGGAAAATGTTTTTGATAAATTCCAACACCAGAAAATGCATGTCATTTTGAAAAGCTATTTTAAATAAAAGAGGACAACGGGTTGAATAAGTTCTTATGGTAAACGAGCATAACATGATTGAAATTCCTGGTAATTTCAACATAACATATTAAGAGTTATTCAGATAGCTCCATAAGTTTCACTCCAAATCACTAAATCCAATGAGAAGTGCACCCTCGGTGTCAATGTCACGGTTAAACAATCGGCCGCTTCTGCTTTCCGCTTCTCCGTCACTGACGACAGACTCATCGCCACCTCTGATTTCTGCCTCATATTTCCCTATTTGCAGCTTGTAATCTGCAGACGGGATTTTCTTTTCGGTGCCATTTTTGTTCAGTTGTTTTTAAAAATTACCGGTGTCGTGCCAACAAATGTCCTCCCGCGTGAAATGTCATTCCTAGCAGGAGCGCGCATAAGTCACTGGCGGAAACTTAGCTAAAAAGACTTTGTATCTCAGTTTTTGGGACTGTAATAAAATAACAAAGCACAGAACATTTGCACCTCAATAGAAATCACTTTTGACCAAATTGAAAATATTCACTTTGACCAAATTATCGTCTAAACATTTGTGCCCCGATTGGTAAGAAAAGGCGATGTCATTTCGCCAGGGTCCCGTGAATATTTATAACTTGCTCAAAAGGGATCGCTATGCAAGGTGCAAATTGATTGATTGATTATTGCTCCAGCGAAGGTCGGGGGGTCCCGTCCCTGTGCGTTGAGCCGACCAGATGAACCAGGTTTTTCCAATGCTGGCGGTCTTGTGCCAGCTGTTCTGCATCCTCTACAGCAACTCCGTGTTGTTGGAGGTCGCCCGCAACGACGTCGAGCCATCGAGTGCGGGGTTTCCCTCGTGGTCGTCTCCAGCCTGCGGCCTTTGGGTCAAACTGGAGAATGGCTCGTGTCGGATGGTCTGGTGGTAGACGAAGGACATGGCCAAACCAGCGGGTGCGGCGTTGTGCGACCAAGGAAGATGCTCGGGGCTGGCACGTGCGGGCTCTGAGCTCTTTATTGGAGACTCGCTGGGGCCACCTGATGTTCTCGATAGTTCTGAGAGCCCTGCTATCAAAACCGTCGATTCTTGTGGCCAGGGTTTCGTTCAGGGGCCATGTTTCTGAGCCATAAAGCAGGATAGAGAGTACGGCGAGGTTGTAAATGCGGAGCTTCGTCTTGCGTGCGATGGTCTGGTGCCGCCAGAGTGGTTTCCAGAGAGACTGCAGAGCAGATGCTGCCAGGGCTCTTCTGCGGAGAATCTCTGGTTTTAGGTCCCCATTGTCTGTCACCATGGACCCCAGATACACAAAGCTCTTGACAGGCTCTACGATGTCGCTACCAATTTGGATGGGAGGTGGATCTGGTCCATCACCGACATACATGAACTTGGTTTTCGTCCAACTCACTTGGAGGACTATCCGCGCTGCCTCTTCGCTGTAAATGCCCAGAGCGTCTCTCAGCTGGCTGTAGGAAGTGCTGAGCATGATGGTGTCGTCAGCATACTCCAGGTCAGTCAGGTGATAGTTGCCGAAAGACACTCCGGGGATGCGCTCTGCAAATGCTCTGCACTTAACTGTTCTATTACAATTTCCCGCAATATTTAGTGACTTTTGCACAAATGACATATGCTGGGGGGGAACTCTATGCGGGGGGACATTTTTCGTCACGACACGACAAGGTTGAAATTGTCAACACAAACCTAGAAAGCTGTCTTGTGGTGTCGTGTCAAAATAACATGTGAAATGATATACCTGGTTATAATATGTTATTAATATTACATATAAGTCTCAACGGAGTATAAGTAGCAACCCCCGGCCAAACTATGAAAAAAACTGGGACTTATAGTCTGGAAAATACATTAAAATCCAGTGAAGATGCTCGTCAGAGTCCTGTTCATTTTATGTAATATACATTGAATTGTTTTAAGAATATCAGATTGAGGATGAAACGTCTGAATTCAGCCGGTTTGAAGGCAACGCCTTCTAAAAGTTGTCAAAAGTCAAAAATCATTCCAGGTATCACAAAACTTGTAAATGAGTAACAAAAAAATGCTTATTTTAGAAAATCAAGATCAAATCATAACTAAATTGTGAATCACTTCCTACTTTGACTAAAGAGTGACTGTAATTTGTGCAGTGACCAAGCTGGTTATCTAATAGAAAACACATATTTTGCTCATTGTTTAGTCAAATATTTTTCTACCGGTGTGATACGAAGCTTAGTCTAGTGTGCTGCAGGAAATTGCCCAATTTTAACGCAAAAAAATCATGCCCTAGTTCAGTGTCTTGTCTTTCTTCTATGAAAAGCAGAGTAACTGTAAAGTTCAATCATATCAGGAGGTGGCAGCAGATTGCAATTTGCTTTTGTTTATATACTATCAAGTAGAATAATACTATCGGCATTAGCTCAGGAGATAGAGCGCTTGTCTTAGGTTCATCTTAGGTTCGATTCCCGGCTCCTCCGTGTTATTTGTTGAAGTGTCCTTGGGCAAGTTACTGAATCCCTAATGCCCCGAATAAGCAGGTCCGCGCCTTGCATGGCTACATAGCTGCTATTGGTGTGTGAGTGTGTGTGTGAATGGGTAAGTGTGAAGCTTTGGGAGGTCTTCATTGAAAAGCGCTATATAAATGCAGACCCTTTACCATTTACCATGGGCCGGTGTTACCGGGCTTGGCGCTGCAGGGCTTGCCCTTGCCGGGCTTGGTTTTGCCGGGATTTTTTATTCAAGCGATGTTGTTGGGGCGGTAGTTTCTTGAAAAAGAGCCAGCAGGCCACCAGGTATTGCCAAAGAGAAAAATTACAAAATTAGATGCAGCTCCAGAGCCTCTTGTAAACTAAAGCATATGTTTTCTGGTTGTGTTGGTATTCATTGGGGGTGTCTTGACACCAAACCTACCTAAAGTCACTCCCAGAGGCCGAAAGTACTACTGTGTCGATTTCCCCGATAATCTGTTCAGCCGTTTTGGAGCCTATAAGTCACATACAAACACGCTCACGCGCACGTTAATTGGTTAATTGTCTAGATCGGGCATGTCCAAAGTCCGGCCCAGTTACGGCCTGTGTTCAACATTTTTATTGGCCTGCAGCCCCTGTCATAAATGTAATATGTGGCCCTCCAGTAATGTTTACTGTAGTATAAAATACATTTGTACAAAAACAAATGAATACCTGAATAACCATTTCACCAAATGATGGTAGTAGCCCTTTGGCAACCTTGCCTTAGGCTTTCTGTAAGAATTTTAGCCCACCCCAATTCCAACGTGGCGACTGTAATTAAAAAAAAGGAAAATTGACTGTGAGGGCCGCTGCTTCCACGACTAGCAGAAACTAGATAATTGTTTTCACCGAAATCCAAAACAACTGCGTCGGCCTAATTAGCCAAGAAACTGTAATTGTTTTCAAAGGATATAATATCAAGAGGCACTTCCGGACAAAACAAGCTGACTACAAAAAGCTAACTTGAAACGAATGCTGTGAAAAGGTAAAGCAACTGGAAGCTGTTTTCTCACAGATAAAAATGCTACGAGGTTGCAACGCTGATGGCCAAGCCCTGCAAAATTTTGACAGGGGGTGAATTTATTAAAGACTGTTCAAAGAATGCAAGGCTGAATAGTCAGCCCATACACATTTAGTTTTGTTATTTTTCTAGAAAAACTAAGTGAAAATGTAAGTAAATTTGAAAATTGGAATTAAAACTGAGATTGAAAATACATTAGAATCCAAAATTGTCGAAAAATTATTGACCAAAAATAATAACTTGTACTACTTCCTGAGCCATGCTCACCACAAATAATCTGAAAAAAAATATACTGGCCAATTAAGAAGCATAATAAACCCCACCGTGGAGCAGTGGGTGTGCACTGTGGAGAAACTATTTGTATTGGAGAGGATCACATTTTGAATAAGAATACAGAAGACCCAATTTAGTAGCTACTATAATAAAGGTACTTAAAAACTTTTTATTTATTTTTTTTACAATAAATTGATAAAAATGGCAATACAACCAAAATGGCTTAAATTAACTTAAAACAAAAAGTGCATTGAAATTGCAATGGAGCCAGTGAAATTAAAAGTGTGGGCACTCTTTTTTTAGAGCCAACCTGATGAACTAATGTTATGGTAACAGCTAATCACTGAGCCTTCCACTTTAGCGTACTTCTTATGATCTCTCTCATTCACACACACGCCTGATTGACAAACTAATGTTATGGTAAAAGCTAATATATCTGCCTCTTCCTTAGAGTGCTTCTTTAAAACACTTTTTCAGCTATCTTTTAATCAAACACACAATTTTCTACCACTGACTCTTTAAAACCTCAATATTATCAGCGGTCTTGACTCAGAGGCATGTCAGGAGTTAGCAGAGCTGCCTTTATTTAATCCATTATGCTTCTTGTTTCAGTGGCTCCGCCCCCACTCACTTATCCAATAAGAAGGCGCAGGGTGGGTAGCCCGTGAGACAAAAGGCAGGAGAGAAAAAGAGAAAGGCTCGGCTATATCCGAGCCTAAATGATCGGCCTGTCGAATAAATAAAAGTGCCATTAGCTTTAACCGTCAAACACACAAATATCGGTGCCAAAAATCGGCGTTAACCTCTTAACTGGATCAAGTAAATGCAAAAGTACATGTGCAAGTACGTCCGCGGGAGACCACAATGACAGTCTTGTTGGTTTCCTTTGAGGAAGTTCCACGTTTGAATTGGCTCACGCTCAGCGTTTTGGTTTTGCTACTTGGAGTTCTTCCTGGCATCGGAGACAGAGGTCGGGTTCGAGCACCCTTCGTGGTATGCCAGGCAGAATGCTTTAGGATTTGCATACGGCCTCTCGGTTTGGCATAGTTCAGAAAATGACAACGCTGCCAAGTAGTTTTCATCAATGGCACCGGTGATGCTGATCTTTGGTGAAAAATGAATGTAGACTGTTATATATTCAGCAGTGTCGGTCCCATTACAGAAAAACAGGAATTAATTTCAGTTACTTCATTTAAGAAGTAATTCTGTTGATTTTATTCTGAATGATTTTTAAGTAGTTTAGTGGTTAGTAGTCTATTTAACACTACTTCTCAGTACTGGGAATACTAGATCCTAAATCACTGGGGAAAAACTCTTTTGTTCCACAATTCAGGGCATACTGTTTTGTACATATTTATATCGTACAATCTGCATTGCATTACTTGAGGCTTTCATATTTCAAAAAGACCAAAGTTCACCTCCTTTTTTCCAAAACCTCTGTGCTCACGTTTGTCCTATTGATTTTACAGTTTCTGTATAAGCCGCGCCTCCTCCTCACATGCTGCCCACCATTCGCTGCTAATGACACACAACCCAATATGCGCACATACATTGACCCCCAATTTCATTATTCTATTATACATCTGGCTTTCATGCCAGTATATGCGGAAGAGAGAATTTCTCCTTAAGTGCTGATACTGTCACAAGCCAGAAACGTAGACAGGACCCAATAGCGTTCGATTTTACTCAGTTTTGTTGAGAAAGAGAGCTGTGCTTGCTCCTGCGATCCGATGATCGTCGTACACGGGTAGCTGATGGCAGGAACGCGGAAGTGGCACTTTTGTGTCGAGCGAGGATAGCCGTGGGCGGCAGGAAAGCTGGTCGATAGCTGGGGCGGGGGAGCAAGGGTGGTAATAAGTCCAGAAAAAAGGTCAGCAACAAGTATCAGGCAGGAAACAGGGCAAAACAGGTTGATGGCCGGGACGGAAGAGCAGGGCAGAAACGGGTCCAGAAACAGGTCGGCAACAGGTATCCTGTAGGAGAAAACAGGGCAGGAGATTGTCAGAAGATACAGAGCTTGCCTAGCTGAAAGCGTAGGTTCGCAGGACGGTCTGACAACTTCCTCTTGGAAGCCGGGGGTTTAAAAAGGGTCAGGGAACCAATCAGCGCTCAGGGCTGTTGGCGCCAACGGGGCATTTGCAGGTGCCCTAAATCAGCAATCATGACAGGTACTCTGTACTAGAGACAGCGCCATTGTTACTGAATTCAGTTTTGCTTTTTTATATAAATAGAAAAACACACACCATATTTAACGTTGTTGTGGAATCAAGGGTTGTATGTGACATCATGAACGAAGCAGGAACAGTCAGAAATCAAAAACTGTAGTTCACCATCTTTGTTTAATAATTAGCGGAGCAACGCACCATGGCAGTTGAGTTACAAAATGTTATTTAAAACCTGTTCCAGTACTAAATACTGAGAGAAAAGTTTCGTCACAAACGCTGATATCCAGGAACACGATGTAATTTTTAATAGGGGATTAAACGCGTCCCGCTCAAACTCTGAGACCTCCTGTAGAGCAGCTGTGGCGACTATTATCAGTTAGTGACAATGGACAGAGTCTCTGTACAATGAGCAAAGTACTCAGTGTCTCGTGTTTTCTTATTTCGACACTGTGCTTTGGAGCTTCCTTGAATGCTAGTGTTAGCTTGTCTCTTCTTCTTATTCTCCTACTGTGTTTATGTGAAGACGCTTGTTCCCCTGCTAGAAGAGGGTGCAGGGATGCCAGCCTCAAAGACCCCAGGGGACAGCGCTTTTTGAACCTCTCTTGTCCCTCCGGTTTGATGCAGTGAATCTCTCTGTTGTGGGTTGTCTTTGTCAAGCACAATAGGAGGGCTATTACTTCACACATCTTCGACGAACTCCCCTTTGAGTCTTTGCCTGAAATTTGCAAATTTATGATACAGATGACCCAGGAGGCTCGATATAATACTCTTTATTTACTGTATTATTGTTTTTATTTTTTTCATTTTCTTAAATGTAACTTGGGATGTGTATTTTATTGATTCCAATCATTTGGAAGTATTTATTGGCGTCACAATAACTGTTTGGGGGTCCTTAATGCTACTTATTTTTTTATTTTTAGTCTCATTATAACAGTGACCTGTATTAACTTTTTTTGTCTTTATCTTTTTTTTTTCAAGATGAATACCAATACAAGAACTTAATTCTTCATATATCACCGATATTGTTAACAACTGCTCTTACAATGTGTACTTTAAATGCTTAAAGTATCCAGGAAAAAGATGCTTTATAAATCCAGATTTTTCTAAATTATATTTCTAGGCACCAGGTGGACATATTTATTGGTATCACAATATCGTTTAGGGATCGTCAATACAACTTTTTTCAAGATTAATCCTAGTACAATAAATAAGTTCTTCATAAATCACTGATACCACCGGCTCATACATTTTGTACTTTGGATGCTTAATATATCCAAAAATTGCTTTTATTATATTGCATGGTGAACATATTCATTGGTATCACATTAACATGTCAGGGTCTTCAATACCACGTCTTTTGTTTTTGTTTTTTAAATCAATACACATACAAGTACTAAACCAGGGGTGGCGAACAAGTTTGACACAAAGAGGCAAAATTTTTAACTATGAGAGTCAAAGAGCCACACCACGCACTGACCTGCCATGACGGACAAACACACACAAACACAATTAAAAACATAGTATTTCCCATAACACACTCCTCTCCTTACAATACAACAAGTATTGTTCTTGTGTTGATCAACCTTCAATACACACAAAAAAAAACCTAGCCATGAAACAAGGCAAAGAGCCACAGTAAAAAGATAATATGATGAGGCAAAGAGCCGCATTCTTATTGGCCAGGAGCCGCATGCGGCTCTAGAGCCATGAGTTTGCCACCCCTGTACTAAACTCTTCAGTCATCACATATACTCGTACTAACTACCCATACAATGTATACTTTAGATCAGAGGTCTCGAACTCGCAGCCCACGGGACAATATCATGAGGCCCCTACCATAATATGTAAGTTTAATGTAAGAGTTTGATACGGATGCTCCTAAAGAGAAGATAGTCACCACTGTTGAACTAAAGGTGTACTGTAGGTGTACCTTACATGGAACATTCTGTGAGTTTCAGCCTTTGAGCCAAGTGTGTTAACCCTTGGATGCATGACATTCCATGTTCCATGTGTGGGGTGGAAAATTAGCGGGGAAAAAATAGAAATACTAAAGACATCATGTCATAAACATGGTTGATGAGGAATACATGTAACATGACAGATTTGATTTTTTGATTTTTAAAGATTTTGAATAACAGCTAAGTAAAGTCAAGCCATGTTTGTTTGTATAGCCCTTAATCTCAAGGAGTCTCAAAGGGCTTCACAGACCACAGATTATTGCAAACCACAGACGAGTATTACGCCATCCCCTGATCCCAAGTGTGCATCCAAGGGTTGAAGATGTTTTATCTGGTTGAGCATGATTACAGAACACAACTTGGCGGTATTTGTTTCTGTCATATCGTTACACGTCTCAGGAGTTAAATGTTACCGTAAATTACTTTGAAAGAAGCCATGTTCAGAACACTTTGTGTCCAGAAATGTAAAAGTGAACACTGTTAATAGACAGTCCGAATAATAATAATACTTAGATTTTTCCATTTAAATATGTATTTTTAGTTATTCGTATTTGCTGTATTGTGTTATGCATTCCTGATAGATTTATTTATTTTCTTATATTTTTTAATGTTTTTAGAGCTTATTTTGTGTATAAATGCAGGTCAATCTTACCCAGACCCAAGCTCTGGTAGAGAGAACTGAGTTTGAAACCTCTGCTTTAGATGCTTAATATATCCACATATCAACGGTATAGCAAATTTCTTTCAAATTGTATAAAATTGTCAGGACCACAACCGAGACAGGACCCACTTGCATTACTTTTCTCTCGGTTTTATTGGAAGAAATGAAAGGGTTCCACCCACGATCCGGTGATCGCTAGGCGTGAGAAGTAGGTCGCTCTGAATGCCAAAGTAGGACTTCCGTGACGAGCGATGGCGGTGTCGGGAACGGGAAAAACAGGTCAGTAGCCGGGGACAGGAGAACAAAAAACGTGGTCGTGATCAGCAACGAGTCGAAAGCCAGGAAAGGAGAGTAGACGTGGTCAAGATCAAAAAATGGGTCGAAGCCGGGGAACAGACGGGAGAAAAACAGGTGAGAGTCAGGGTCGAAAAAAGCTTGCCTAGAGTGAACTGAGGTTCGCAGACGGACTGACAACAGGTGACAGAAATGAGTGTGTTTAAATGGGGACAGGGAGACAATCAAAGTCTGAGGCAGTTCGCGCCAAATGAGCGGGCACAGGGGATTCGCATCAGTAATCATGACAGAAATGAATGCTAATTATTCAATAGTTGACCCATTTTTATAAGACATTTATTCATTACACTACTCTTTTTAATTGCATTTTTATTAGAAATCAGGCTGTGTTTTCTACTATACCGTATTTTTTTTCTGCCTGAATATCATGAAAGTGGCTTATTGTTTTTCTTTTCAAATTCTTTATTACGTCTTTTGCTCTGGAATGCCATGTCAAATCTCATTGCATACGTTTTACAACGTTCGGATCAGTGACAATAAAGACAATTCTATTCTATTCTATTCTATTCTATTCTATTCTATTCTATTCCAAATTAGTGTCAGGAATGTGGCATTCTAGTTTAATCGTGAAGTCAAATTAGCAAGCTTCAGTGTAAAATATCAAATGGACTACAATTATATCGCATTACAGCAAACTAATGGAAATTTCGTATCAATACTGAAATTGCATCAAAAATCTCTGCATTCAAAAAAATCCAACATTCACACTTACAACTTTGGAAAACATTTGATAATGTGCATTTTTTAAAACAATGCTGTTAATTTACCTGACTTGACATTTGTTTAGCCAATGTGAATATATTTCAAAGATTTAACTCATGTAACAAAGTACAAAAAAGCCACTAATATGACATCGATCAGATTGATAGCTATCACTAAGGTACGAAAGAAGGATTTATTTAATTTATATGGTATTAATTGTGTTTTATGGACATTAATACATTGATCTTTGACCCGATATATTCATAACAGTATTTACCATATAAAAATGTCCTTAAATATTCAAAAACAGATCCTCAGTGGCTATCTGTATTATAAAACGGTTTCATATAACATTAGGTTGGAAACCAGTTGGTGTTCATCACAGTGTGACTGCCAGCGACTTAACGCCGGAGGCCGAGTGTGCATATGTGGTTGTGTGTGTATATTAGCACATGCTCTAAGTTTTAAAGTGGATTTGTTTGTTTGCATATGTGATTTTAGATGGCCACAGGGTCAAAGGGGCTAATTATAAATGGACAAGGGTCAAAGAGAGATTGCTTTTCTCAAGGATCTTCTGACTTCATCATTCCAGCTCGATTTCGCAAGCACTCGTTTGCATTGACTTTTAGAACAATCTTACGTGAACATTAGTAAATTGAAAGTATATTTGACAAGACTGTTGACGGGTAATCGGAGAAACAACCATAAAGTAGCCATTAGCTAAATCTTTAAACGCGATGAAGACGTTTGCAAAGAGCACAAATCTACGAGATGCATACGTTATTCACTGTAACGTATGCATATTTTTTACAAATTAAATTTCATGGCGTTCCAAAATCTCAGGAAAAGGCTCTTCTCTATGATTAAAAGCTAGCCAAAGACTTCAATGAGTCGTATTCTTTTGAACACCACATTTGAAAGTTAAAGAGAGGCCCACTGTTAATAAATAAATGCCTTACACAAGTCTAGCTGAAGATACTTGATAGAAAGATATGATTTCTGCCTGTGTTCAAAATGTTTACTGGCCTGCAGCCTCTGTCACAAAATGTGTAATATGTGGCCCGCCAGTACTGCTGTATTAAACACATTTGTACAAAAAAAAAATAATAATAAAAAAATAAATAAATAACAATTTCACCAGATGATGGCAGTAGCCCTTTGGCCACCTTGCCTTAGGCTATCTGTGAGAATTTTAGCCCACCCCATTTCTGACATGGCGACTGTAAATGAAAAAAGGAAAGTTGATTGTGAGGGCCTCTGCTTCCTCAATTAGTAGAAACTGGATTATTTTTTTCACTAAAATCCGAAACAACTGCGTCCGCCTAATTAGCCAGGAAACTGTGGCTGTTTTCAAAGAATATAATATCAAGAGGAACTGCCAAACAAAACAAGCTGATTACAAAAAGCTGAATGGAAACGAACGCAGTGAAAAGGTGAAGCAACTGGAAGCTGTTTTAATGGCATAGTAGTGCTTTATCACAGATAAAAATGCTACAAAGGCCGGCTAAGAAGTTTTTCGGATGAAAAGCATGCAAAAATAATTGAATTCATGTAATGAGCCTAATGATCTGGTTCCATCCAAGTACCCATTTATCTACATATACATATATCCATGCATACATCCATACTGATACATTTATATTTTAGTGGACACTCACAATTAGAAAACAGCAAAGCACTCGCAAGGAGAACAGCAAAGGACTGTACAAAAAAAACCTCACAATGCTAAATTCCAAATTTGTTCGAAAAGCTACTTTATTTTTATTTTTAACCGTCTTAAGCAACAAAAGAGGATCTGTTCTAAATATGTGATAAACAAAGAACAGCAACATGATTGGGCAATAATAAAAATAATGTCTTCCTTAACCACTAGGGTGATAAGGGCACCATTTCCTGTGGCGTGTCTTGGGCAAGTACAGCCTAGTGGTATCCATGCCCTCCAGCCCAAAAAATGTTTGTCAAAATATCCTATGCAGGTGTCAAAGATTGAAAACAGAAAGAAACGCAAACCACTTTATTTGAAAAATATTGTGTTATGGAATATATTCCTGTTCTCTTTTTGACATTGTTAAAGTATGTTTTTTCGTTATATTGCTGTTTTTGCAATGATGTAAACGGCGCATAACAGTCAAAATAAGGAACAACCGTGAGGTTATTGTCATAATCACAGCAGAAAAATGTGTACGAATGCATTTTCTACATGCAGCGCAATGACAATAATATTTTTTTAGGATATCAATGAACACAAGGTTAATTTCCATTAAAACCCTTTCATATACAGCATATGTATTCCTGTATTTGTAGTTCTTACCATTTCACAACATTTTCGGTTACCACCCCCTCTTCCCACCTCCGAGTTTGACCACTGACAAGCTTTTACAGTAAGACGAGCGAGAAACTGAAAGGATGCGGTTGTGTGAAATAGACAGCAAGAACACCTTGATATTGGTTCTCTTACTTGTGTGAATACATTAATTCATTGACCACTTGGTGGCTGCCAAAGTCAAATATTTACTTGCGTAGATTTTTAATATTTATGATGTTGAAAGCAAATATTGGCTTGAGGATGGAGTGACACGGAGAGGTCAAACTGCAGGCTTGGCCAAAGGGGGCCAAAGGGAATGATAGCACGTGTGCGCTGGATTTTGTGTGTCGGTTTTGTACGTGCGCCTTCTGAGAGAGCCAGTCCACATCAGAGGTGGCACACACTCTCTCTTTAATCCCCAAAACACATGCAAAGATAGCGCAGTTTAGCAAAAAATGTACATGAATTTCTTTATTATACATTCATGAGCCTAAAATTGTCATTAACTGTGTACAGTGGGAAGAATGCAAATGGTTTTGGCTTTTGTGCGTGTGCAATGTTGGGCGCATTACTGAAAAAAATGTTATTAGTTAAAGTTACAAGTTTGTGGTGAGTCGGTTCAGGTGTAAAGCTACATTTACTCAACTGTTAAAATAAACTCATTAACATATTAAATGACAAACGTGAAATATTGTAATTTGTAGGGGGTAGGTTACAAAGGTAGGCTGAATGATAAAAGCGTAGTACTAAAAAACAAAGCAAATTATTTGGCATTTACTTTTTTTTTGGGTTGGACTCTCTTGACATTCGTTCTGAATCTGTTTTTTCGTAGAATTATTTAATTTTTTTACAGCGTTAAAGGTATTTTACATTGTATTTTTTACACTATGTGCACTTCCTGCCATTATCTGCAAAACATTATCAATGGAAGAAGTTATTATAGGGTGATGAGTTTTTTTTAAATATCAGACACTTGCAAAGGAGATTGCATAGATGCCATTTCGTTATTTTGACTATTATATCACAGTGTTGTTTTTAACTAGTTTGCGGTAATGACATATCTGCAACCTCAGTGGATCTTTTTAAATCTAGGCTTAAAACACACTTATATGTCTTATGTTGACAATATCTATGTATTATTTGTTATTGCAACATCCATTGCAGCCTGATCATCCTGGAAGGGGGACTACCTCATGTGCGGTCCCTTCTCAAGGTTTTCTTTATTTTCCTCATGTTGAGGTTTTGGAGTTTTTCCTTGCCCTCATGTAGGTTTTAGATCAGGGGAGGGTTTAATAATAGTCTGTAGATTGCAATAAGCTGTGGTCTGTGCAGAACTTTGAGACTCCTTGTGATTATGGGCTATACAAATGAACATGACTTGACTTAACGTGTCAGTATCAGCAAATCACGTTGCTGTTCTTTAATTACCACACCTTCTTAGGGTTTTGCAACCAATGAGATTTGATTTTCAAACAATGGGTTTTGGAGAAGGGCTTTTAGAACACGATGGAATTTCTTATATGAGGGATGGGTTCAAACTCCATTGATGTCTCCTCTGCTTGTTTTGAGTGTCTACTAAACGATAAGCTTATCAATTTTTGACATCGTTATATTCCTATTTTAGTTACCGGTGCATTGCTGCATTTTTGGTTGGACTCTCTTGCCTTTAGTTCTGAAATAGTTATCAAAGAAATATTAATATTATTATTTTTTTATACGATTAAAGTTTGTGTTGTCCTGGGACCCTGCTGTGGATAAGTGGTGCAGATAATGGATGGATGGAAATTTGTTTTGTAGTTATTTGATAAAAGATGAAACATTTTCAGTGCCTAAAGTCTTTATGCTGTGCTTATATTAATTATAAATTATGGTAACAAATCGGTATTGATCGATACTCCCCTGTATTTTTTTGGGATGCAATCAATATCAAAATTCCAAGTGTCGCACATTACTAATAACAGGCATTTTCACGACCACATACGCTCGTGCTTCCGAATTTACATGCCAGAAAGCTGATCCATTCCCGAGAACGTTTTTACGGGCTGGATCAGTTCAGATAAGATCGTGTTTCCTTTGGACAGATCTCTCTCACCCCTGATTCCGGCTCAAGAGCTCCATGACTAAATGGGGCATACCTAATTTCTTTTGAACTGACACCCAATAGAAACGTCTTTAAATTCTGATATCAAGTTTGCTTGACAAGCTCTACTTTCAGATGGGGTTGCATGCAACTTTTGTCAGAGAAATGCACTGGGCAATCGTGAAACAGCCCAGAAAGAGAATCCAATATCTTTATGAAGGGGCGCGGTGATTAATTTGTATGCACAAGTAGACGCTGAGAGGCTCCAAACTCTATTCAAGCCACTTCTTTGTCAACTAAGTCACCCAAAACAAAGCAATCAGCTTATTTTTCTTATCACCCTCTATTTCTCTCTTTTATCATTCTACCTTATGAGCTATCTTTCTTTTAGCCTTTGCTTCTTTGACCCTTGAGAATTTTTTTATGTAGGTGTGTGCAGTGCATACAAACCATGGGTTTGAGAAAAACACGTTTGGAGGCTGAGTCGCTGAAGAAACCCCATTGAATAAAATGCAAGATAAAGAAAAATCCACAATATCTGAACGTGATTCTACTTCAATTCACACTACTATTTTTATCCTTATGAAATGATAAAAAAAGAAATGTATATATATATATATATATATATATATATATATATATATATATATATATATATATATATATATATATATATATATATATATATATATATATATATATATATATATATATATATATATATATATACAAGAAAAGAAAAAGGAAAATTAAAACAAAATTATTGAAAAGAGAAAAATGTAAACGGGCATACCATCTCTCTTTAGATGACGAAAAGCTGATGATTATTTCCTAAGAATCTTTTTTTCTAACAATCATCTTATTTTTTGTACAAAAGATTGGTGTCTGTCTCTTTTGATCTTTTCACATTTAATATGCTTCAGTTCTTGTGTATTTTATTTTTTTGTGGTACAAAAACACTCTATTCTTTTATTTATATGTTTGTTTTATTTGCAGTGTATATTGTCAAAGAGCCAAGGAGAAGCACAGATTAGCGGGGTACTTGGCTGAATTCATTTTTTCATGAGGGTACGTAAACCCTTCATTTTTTTGTGGGAGATACGTTCCAAAAATAACCTGTGATAGGCGAAATCTGTTAAATTAAGATAGAATAAAATTATCAAATTTACACAGAAAACAGAGAGGGGACATAAAATCAATTAATGAATGTTTTTATTTCGTTTTTTTACAAACAACTATACTGTACCGTCAAATAATAATTCGTAGAATGACTGTTAATTCAATAAGAATATAGAAAACAATGCAAATCTATGAGGTAGCAAAACCGTGTATAATAAACCGCATTATAGCGAGGGATTGCCCTACATCATTAATAAACAAGAACTGAGTCAATTAGTCCCGCCTTTCTGATGAGACAACTAAATGGCCAAATAGCAAAGTGATGAAAAAGCAAATAAACCAGTCAAGCTGGGAGTGCAAGGACTACACCTTTTTAAAGTCATCCGTTGAAAAAGAGGAACATCCGATTGATCCCTGCCTGCATGTTCTCCTACATACAATGAGTAAAGTTTATATGAACAAAGTACTTTTTAAAATCTTCAAATGGCTAGCTTAAAATCTAGATTATTTGCAGTCTCCATTGGTTGGATGCATTTTAAGGTCCAGTGTATAATATTTGACCCCTAGATGTCGCTGTATTGTGTAGTGCAACTAGAAAACTAGTACTAAAAAACACAACCGCACCATTTTACGTTTAATTTTTTTGCCCAGGCTTCCGCACGTTATTTTGTTTTTTAGTGTACCCGTAGCAGCAAGATGGTTATGTCAGCTCCCTTCAGGTGAGTCTCATGTTATGATAAATAGGCCCATTTCTCAAACTATGAGAAAATGTACTGTTGTATGATCTTTTATGAATTTTGTTTTCTATTTAAATCAATATTATTTTTAATGAATGAAGTTTTTTACCATTAGGCGGAAATAAATAAAATATACCTATCTTTAAGGCAATTCGGGACAACTTAATATTTCGTGTTTAAGAAAATGAATGTTTTTGTTTTTCAAAACATGAGCTAGAACTGTTTAAATTGCTCTAGGATGTAAACTATGTTGGCCAGTGATGAGTTTAAGGTTTAGTAGACACTCAAAATAAGGTGAGAATACATCAATAGATTTTGCACTTACAAAAAAGAACAGGGGGGAGAGCCCTCCCCTGACCCCTTTATTATTTTTGGATATCCTAGGCCAACATTTCTTGAGCCAAGACACATATTTTTTCAATAAACAAATCCCGCGGTACACCACAAGCCGGTGCTATTTGATCTCCAGTAAAAGTAAAACCAAAATAAGAGATAGCTTTTGCTAGATCACACAGGCAAACAAACTGGTGTCAGGACCAAAACGGAAACAGGACCCAATTGCGTTACGTTTCTCACAAGTTTTATTAAAGGAAAGAGGAAGGGCTCGGGAAGCAAGTCGCTCTCGTACTCAGTTTGTGATCCGAACACGGAAGTGGATCTTTCGTAGCGAGTGATGGCGGTGACAAGGATGGAAAAACAGGTCGATAGCCGGGACAGGAGAGCAAAAACGTGGTCGGGGTCAGAAACGGGTCGTAAGATGGGACGGGAGAGCGGACGTGGTCGGGATCAAAAATGGGTCATAAGTCGGGACGGGAGAGCAGACGTGGCTAGAATCAAAAAGGGGCGTAGCCAGGGGACAGACAGGAGCAAAAACAGGTGGGAGTCGGGGTCGAAAAATGTTTGCCTAGAGTTAACTGAGGTTTGCAGACGGACCGACAAAAGGGGACAGACAGGAGTGGGTCCAAATAGGGACAGGGAGCCAATTAGGCGCCAAAGGAGCAGGCACAGGCGATCCACATCAGCAATCATGACACTTGGATAATTTCCCATGACACAGTACAACAATTGATAACCACACGGCACAGTGGTTGAAAAACGCTGTTCTAGGTTACAAAAGCTGATCCGCCCTCAATAAAGAACAGCAACATGATTGACTGATAGTGAAAACAGTGCATAATAGTCCAAATAACAGATTAGTTATGAATGAAACACCTTTTCTTATAATATAAACAGATTTTCATACCCCAGATGATTAAAAAATGGTAATGTGTATTGTACGAATATGTCAATTGCTTTTTAAAAACACCATTGTAGGTCCTTTTTGTGATAATTAGTAAAACCAAAATATATGTTGTCAAGCAAAGAGGCCAAGGCCATGTTCATTGTAGTGGGGTGAAATTAAGTGCCTGTGTGGGAATGAGTGGTCTGAGGCAGCTGGTATTGCTCCCTCTTCTCTTTTGTTGACTAAAACCATTTGATGCCATTCAAACAAAAGCAAGAGTGAATGAATGCCAGAGCAGAGGTGATTGTTAGTGTGAAGGTGCAGAGCAGCGTGATGCAATGTGAGATAGCAGCTCTGTAAGGGCTCTGTGTTGCTGTGTGCAAAGAAGTGACTAAATTCCCTTTAATCGCATCAGCTCGCCAGCCTATTATGAATGTCTTCCTTTCAAAAGCTTTCACTCATCCCGCAGCCGCTCGGCCGTCCACATCCGTCCGTCCGTTCATCTTGCCTGAAAGTGTAGAAGAAGGGGGCTGGTGATGGTGCAAGACCACAAGATATTTGAAGGCGGTTGACAGTTCCGCACCTGCGAGTGTAAGAGTTTGTAACCTTATCTTTTCTGCTTTGTGTTTGGCTTAATCTCTGCCACTGGATATGGACTAATTGAGCATTATGTTGAAGCAGAGGCCATGGAGATTGTGGGGAAGGAAGTCCACAATCCCCAACTCTGCACAGCGGGTAGCCTGGGAGCGTAGATGAGGAGTGATTCCAAAATTGAGAGTACTTCCTACTTACGGACAGTGCTAATGAAGTGTGTGCACCTTTTGTATGACGGGCCCCTGATTCAAGGACAAGTGCTTATAGAGAGACAACAGAAGGCTTGTGCACCTTTTCCCCAATATGTGTGAAGACAAAGGTGGGGTCCACTGTTTTCAAGGTTTGGAAAAACTTTCCCTATTAGGTGTCTGTTAACAACTGAGCTCAGAGAGCCCTTAATCTGCTTTTATCTTACTTTTAGTTAAGTGTTCGGGGCAGAACATATATAATAAGAGGGACGCAGAAGTAGTGTCACACTTATCCCTGCGTTTTTGTTTTTTTTCTATTTGGTAGTGTAGCATACACCACTGCATAAAGAAACATCCAACCAACTTTCATCATTCCTGGACGATGTTGAAAGTAAGAAGAGGCTTGATTCAAGTACAGTCCAAACATGAACTCAAATCCTTATAAAAAAAAGATAAAACAATAAAGAAGAGTTATTCGGGCGCCTCTCTGAGATGTAAGCCGTCATTTCTGTATCTTGCATCTCTAAACAACGTCCCAGGGTCATGATTGGAACAAGCAATGGACCCAAATGCGTAACGTTTCAAACAATGCTTTATTAAGGGATCAGGGAAGTCAGGAGGAGAGGAAAGAAACAGCGATCTGGTGCTCGGTGGGCAAGAGAAGCAGGAGGCCCTCGCGGATCTTGAAGCAAGTCAGGTAACCTGAGACGATCGGGAAGCCAGGGACAGGGGATCAATACAGGCAACAGGAGACGGAATCAGGCTGGATACAGGAACAGGTCGGAATCAAAACAGGAGCCAGAGTTAAAAAGTACTTGCCTTGCATGTATGCTGAGGTTTGCTGACGGACTGACAAAGAGTGAACGAGAATGAAGTGCTTAAATAGAAAGAGGGATAATTAGGGAACGAGTGGCAGCTGGGACAGAAAGAGTGAGCGCAGGTGAGGGCAATTAGCGGGCAAGTGTTTACGTACGCTCATGAAAGTGACACCCAGTTTTGTTTAAATTTCCTATCAGTCTCAAGTTTACAACTTTTCACATCTACCTAAATAAATAAATACATTTGTGCAGCAAGACAGTGTTCTGGTATATGTGTTTTCGTATATGTGAATTTCCCTTCGGGGATGAATAAAGTATCTATCTATCCATCTATCTATCTATCTATCTATCTATCTATCTATCTATCTATCTATCTATCTATCTATCTATCTATCTATCTATCTATCTATCTATCTATCTATCTATCTATCTCTCTCTCTCTCTATCTATCTATCTATCTATCTATCTATCTATCTATCTATCTATCTATCTATCTATCTATCTATCTCTCTCTCTCTCTCTCTCTCTCTCTCTCTCTCTATCTATCTATCTATCGATCTATCTATCTATCTATCTATCTATCGATCTATCTATCTATCTATCTATCTATCTATCTATCTATCTATCTATCTGTCTATCTGATGGGCAATAAACTACCAGGGGATAAGGTTTACACAAGGCCATTCTGCCTATTGTGTTTTGAATAAGCCTTGAAGCTTCCATTGTGTTGGGATGCCAATACCTCTGTTGCTCTAAATGTACTTGCACAAGCATCATGGACACGCTTGTTAGAGGCTGCAATAATGACAAAAGCCAGAAGTGGGAGCCGCAAGTGGAAAAGGTTACACATTCCTTTAATAACACAAAATAAGTGCAGTCTAAATTTGATTCTGGTAGGCTACATCTTCCACCATCTTTTACAGGTAGTCAGGTTTCGCGTCTCAATGCAATGATGCTCTAATGACATACAGTTGTTGTAGTTTAATTTTCTTCTACTGTCCCTCTTAATGCTTATATAATTGATCACCATTCAACTACAAAGACATAGACATTTACAATTTCACTAACCTAAACTTAAAACGAAGACTTCCAGGGAAGTCAGAGAGACATTTTCAGAAATCAGTTAAATACAAGATATTCAGCCCACGACCTACTCATACCGCTCAACAATCTGTCTGACTTTGACACAGATGGGTTACTTGTATCATGTTTGTATTGACTTATTTGCTCTTGAAGTCGTGTGGATCCATATCCCCTATTTTCCACAAGAGAAAGGATTTACAGACATTTGTGTGTCTGTAGGTGTGTTGATTCAATGTGAAAAGATCAAAAGAGACAGACACTCCTGTTTCCATGCATCCTATTAGAAAGACTCCTGTTTCCAATTATAACTGGCTGTTATAATAACACAATGTGACCAGCAAGACAATGGTATGACTACTTAATCCTCGTTCAGTGCTTGAGTGCTGGTTAGGCTGAGCGATGAGCCTCAAGAACAAAATTGAGCGGTAAACAGCAAAGGGGCAGGAGGGAACAGATTTTGCGGCAATAGGGTTCTTTTTTTACAAGGACTTTGACACACTGCCATGAAGACAAACACCGTCAAGCCGTGATAACAAATGCACTAGGTCAAATTAAGTTGGTTACACAAATAACAGTCATAAATCAAGTTACCTCGCTGTTTTCGTGTCGCAAATATGCATTACTTTTTTTAGCATGACTGCCAAAGTCCCCCTTTTCTTCAATGGGGTGGAAAAGCGACAGAGAAACATCCAGAACCACAGTTCAACTTATTTTACTTCTTTCTTGTGTGACCAGAAGGAGTGGACTATAGATTCACTGTGATTTCTGGACATTTTGTGGAAGGTATGATGGCTCCGAAACAAACCTGGCTGTCCCGCCTGGGGCCCACTGTCAAGCTTGTGATCGATGATGGAAGTCTCAAAAGGCTGCACCAACTGGCCACTGGTGAACAAAGAAGGGCAAATAGAGACACACGAGGGGTCGTATCTGCCATGGTTAAGATAACAGACTGCAAGAGTCAATGAGAGAGGATTGTAGAACAAGACCCGGATTGTTGATTGCTCGTTGATCGCACGAGTCCTGCTGGAATGTGTCCAAATATTGCCGGCTTTGAGAGAGCGTTACATTTGATTGAATCAAACTCCCGCAGCAGTGGCCGCAGGAATTCAAGCCATGCCTCTTTCCACACGTCTCCATCGTCCAGGCTATTTGACATGAATGTCTCCTGTCCTGACTCATTTTCCTTTCGAAGGCACTAACTGAATCCAGCTGAAAAACTCCTTGTGTTTAACAAGGCAATCACTTTTCTTTCCCACCCTTCCTTTACCTGAACAGGCATCAATGTGTTTCATAATGATCCTGCATTTGGGTCTTGTTGATTGCATTTTCCAACTTAAAAAAAAATCTACAGTCTTCTTGCCTTGGATACGTAGTTTGTTTCAGTAATTCCCTATTTCTCATCACTTCAAAATAATTGGCAGGTTATTAATAGAAGTAATTCCTGTTTTATTTATATTTATTATTAGTTAAGCAGATGTAAGCATGCACTTGAAAAACAAAGAAAAGCACAAGCAATGGCACTGACTATCCGTTAAAAAAAATAATGTTATTAATTGTGGGCAGCACGGCGGCGCAGTGGTTAGCGCTTGTGCGGCACAGTTCATGTCATGGGAACCTGTTGTGGGTTCAAATCCAGCTCCAGACTTCCTGTGCGGAGTTTGTGTGTTCTCCCCGTGCTTGCGTGGGTTTCCTCCGGGCACTCCGGTTTCCTCCCACGTTCCAAAAACATGCATTTCAGGTGAATTGGCCGGTCCAAATTGTCCCTAGGTGTGAATGAGCGAATGAGTTGTCTGTCCCTGTGTGCCCTGCGATTGGCTGGCAACCAGTTCAGGGTGTCCCCTGCCCACTGCCCGGAGATGGCTGGGATGGGCTCCAGCCCCCCCGCGACCCTAATGAGGATAAGCGGTACGGCTGATGAGATGAGATGAGATGTTATTAATTGTGAAATTAAATGAAATAATCTGCATTTATATAGCGCTTTTCAAGTCAAGACTTCCCAAAGCACTTTACCGTGTGCTTCACATTTCCCAATAGCGGCCGTGCAGCCATGTAAGGCGCTAACCTGCTTATTGGGGCTATTAGGGGTTCAGTGTCTTACCCAGGGACACTTCGACATGTAACACGGAGGAGCCGGGATTCGAACTGTGATCTCTTGATCCCGAGACGAGCGCTCTACCTCCTGGGCCACTGCTGCTTTCTCACTCACAAGCACAGCCAAAGAATAATTAATGTATTTGTCTTCTTTTCTTTTGTCTTTTTCCTATGTCATACAAACAAAACCAAAACAAAAAAAACAGAAAAGAAAAGCCACGGTTCCCTCACTGTAACTCCTTTTACTTTTTAAGGTTTTGCTACTTGTGGAATTTTTGAGCATTGTGTTCTGCATTTGGAATGGCTAGACAGTCCCAAAGATTGTAGTTATCGGTCATAAATAAATAAATGTTTACGGTATACGGTACTTTTGTTTGTTGAATAAATGCATGTTCCTGTAAAAATGTTTTGTTATTTGATTTTAATGAATTATGAAGTATTTAATGGCATAGTTATTGTAAAAAATAAATGAAGGATTCTTAGTCATGGGTTATGCCTAGCAGGGTTTATTTTGGAACCTAACCCCCGACATAAACGAGGGATCACTATATACCTAAAAACAATTGAAAAAATATCTAAACAAAACACAATGTGGAGGATATTTCGAAAACCTTGTCTCTGTTCATTTCAAGAGTTTTGTCTCATTGAAACTCCAAGTCACATCTCTTAAATGAGAATTTCTAATAAAGCAGCAAGATGTCTGACAATCATGTCAACTCCTAAGGCCCGGTCACACAGCCTTTTACGAGCGTATCGCGGCTGAATCACGGGCAGAAATTTCTGCCCGTGAAGCAGACGCTGTTGGACGCTTTGAGATTGCGATACAGACGAGATACTGCCGTGCTTTACACGCGGTAAGAAATTCACACGCGGTTGGCCGCGCGAAAAAGTTTTGCCCTGCTCAAAACTTTAGACCACGGGTAACCGCGGGCGGCACACGTGGTACACATGAGATAAAGACGCGGTCCGAACGTGCTAGGACGAGCTACGGCCGCGGCCAAGACGTGGTTACACGCGGGTAGGACGGGAAATTTTAGCGGGTAATCGCGGGTGGAGAACGGTCATAGCACGTTTGTTCTGCGGCTGTATCGCGCGTGTAAGCACGGTCAAACGCGATGCAGCCGCGGTTACGCGCGATAAGGACGCGGAACAGTCGCCGGCGTCTGTTTCGCGGGCATACCACGGGTAAACAGCGGGTTTAGCCAATTTTGCACATTTTCCACCGCGTCTGCTTCACGGACAGAAACTTCTGGCCGTGATTCAGCTGCAATACGCCCGTGAAAGGCTGTGTGACCGGGCCTTAATGGTTGAGCATCATATGATTAAGATAAATTCAAATTACTCGGCCAACAAGTATTATTAAAAAATACAGGTTTATATAATAGTTTATTTATTTTCGCTCATTATTCAAATCAATATTGTTTTTTTTCACATGAATGATTTTTTTCGACCACTAAGGTCAAGTCACGTGAGGTATGGGAGCCAGGCCGCTAAGGCACTTTGCTGCGCTCACCCTACCCCTCCACTCCACCGGCTTTCTCCGGCCCATGCCCCAGAACTACCTCCCACAATGCCCCAGCCCTTCATGTATCCTCCAAGCTGCAAGAGCCACAATACACATGGGCGACCAGTCTGTCAGATCCGCAACAGAAAGGATTCGATGAGCCGGGTCCTCCGTCAATCAAGCAGGATCACTCTGTAATATCTCTATTATAAATTCCTGTGTGATTAAAAAAAGCTCAAATGGAAAATGTAGCTGCTGTGATTAGAATAATGTAAAAAGTATATATAACTTTAAAGGGGAACAACATTGTTTTGCGTATTTGAGTATGTGTTGGCACAGTTCTGAGGTCAAGAGATTGAAACTCCTGTGTGCAGTTTGCATGTTCTCTCCGTGCTTGCGTGGGTTTCCTCCGGGCACTCCGTTTTCCTCCCACATTCCAAAAACATGCATGTTTGGCCGCTACAAATTGTCCCTAGGTGTGAATAAGTTAGTGTGTTGTCTGTCACTGTGTGCCGTGCGACTGGCTGGCAACCAGTTCAGGGTGTCCCCCGCCGACTGGCCGAAGATAGTTGGGATGGGCTCCAGCACCCCCGCGACCCTACTGAGGATAAGCGGTGCAGATAATCGATGGATGGTGTATGTGTGTTGTGAAGGAGGAAAACAAAAAAAATCGTCATTAGGAGAGTGTCTATCTAAGATGATGGGTGCAACTAAGTACTTGTGTTTGCCAAACAAAAACAGATTCTAAAGAACTCAATCACAGATTCAGCCAACTGTTTCTCATTTTACAACTATTGAAGGTCTGAAAAAAACAGTGGTTGCGATGTATATAATCTTCAATAAACATTTTACTGTCTTTATGTCCTAGTTTAGGAGCTTGACTTTTAATTGTTCTCTGGAGGGTTGACTGAAGCAGCCAATAAAGACAGCTGCTTAACTCGACATGTGCACTACAAAGATTTTAATCAGCTGAACTCTTGCCAGGAACCCCTCATATTGTATCCAGAGACCGTTTCCCTCCCAGGTCGCCAAGCAGGGATGATCTCTTTCGGCTAATTTGGCTTACATCTCTCATCCTTAAGAGACGCTGAGGGATTTCAGTACAAACTTTGAAGACCATATGAGATATTGAGAGCCAGTGTTGGGTGTACTCCTGGAAAAAAAAGTAATTACCATATTTTCTAGATTACAAAGCGCCCAGAAACTCCAAATTGTCCAGAAATTTGAACATGCGCCTTATAACCCGGTACACCTTACGTACGGAAAAAATTGTCAATACATATCTATCACATCTGTGCAATCATCGATCAGTTGATATTTATCGCCGACTACAATTGCATAACAATGGAGGCAACAGGTTTCCCAGATAGTTACAATGCCGAATAGCAGTCGCCAGGCCATTGGAAAAATAGAAGATGTGGGAGAAGCCAATAGCTAATTCTCGCACTATTGTAGTCACGGTACCAGATACAATGAGAAATCAGAATACCGAAAGTGATAAAAAATCTGTGTTTGTATTATTTTACATTGTCCTTGCTCAAAATAAGCATCGTAAGTGACAAATGTTGTTGAATATGTGCGGCTGTGTATTCATGTATATCTTTCAAGTTGACCGAATAACTTCCCTCAATGTTTTTCTCTTCAGTCAATTCAGAATCTCGTGCGCTTCACAAAGACTTTGCGAGTGGTAATGCACGACAGTATTTCAGTGGCCACCAACATTTTTGGTGGAAATATTATTTTAATATTCTAGAATAGCATCAACAATGTGGTACAGTGACTAAATAGTACCTTTCTTTGTGTTGTCTGTATCCCTGGTAGTCTAGTGGACAGTATCCGGTGCTCCCTTTGAATCCAATCTATGCCTGTAGTGATCAGCGATGTATTCCGATTGATCAATCAATGCAAAAATATGCTACCTATTAGTTTTTAGTGTAATCCAAGCCATTACTGTAGTTTTAATTATATACCCCTCACAATTCGGTGCGCATTATATATGAAGAAAAAATCACAAAAGACACATTTTTGGAGGTGCACAGTATATTCCAGTGCGCCTTATAGAGGGCAAAATACGTTAGTTAAGGTTACTAGTTACTTATTTTAAAAAGTAATTCAGGTACCACCCAGATTACCAACACCAAAAAGTCACTACTGGTGATACACAGCCAAATATGTGCATATACTATACGCTTACCCCCTGATTTCAGTATCTTATTTGTTGTTGTAGATTTGTTTTAGATGCAACTGTGTAACGTAGGGGGAAAATCTCTATGAGGAGAAATTCAGTTTAGTTTGTAATTGAGGTGTGCGCCACCATCCTTGTATTTAGTTGTTTTTTGCACGTAAATAAAAACCAGATTGAGGTATGTACTGTATGTGTCTACATAAACAGAGCAAGAGAACAATCAGAGAACACTATGATTAATGATCTTGATTATAAAGTATCAGAGTACTGTTGTATTGTGGCCAACAACGTATTAATAACACGTTACAGTACTCGTTATCGAGCAGAGTAATTGCGTTCTTGTAATATGTTAGTCCCAACACTGCTCCGAGCATGACTGAGAAATGTATTGCTGTAAATAGGGAGAGTCATGATTGGAAACAGGAATGAAACGTACAACTACCGTGGGGGTAGCGCCAAACGGCTTGGTACAGATGTCTTTTTGTGTTGTCTGCAGAATTTACGTTTGTGTTTTACTGTCAAGTCATTTTTCTCAGGAGTCCAGACAGGGCCAATTAATAGTCAGGAAATGAGTCAGGTCACCGCTGCAAGTGAGGTTGATGTGGGGAGGAAATGACCAACTGGGGAAGAGGAATGACTGATCTCGGAGTGTGTGAATGCATATGTGATACCTTCCAAGTATGATCGATCTGTTCTATGCTGTAATGTGATATTATATGCATTTAGGGAATAAGGAAGCATTTTATGAGACGGACTCAATAGACGTCTAAAATGATTCTGACTGAAAAATTCACTTACATCTATAAATTATATTATATATTTGTGTGTCTGTGTTTTGGATCAAAAGCTCTCGATTGTATCCCAGTATGAGACAATAGGGAGTGATTGTGTCATCATCTCCGTTAGACTGTCAATGAGATCATCAAAATTAGTGGTACTGTATATGAATTAGAAGTATGTATAAAATGAGTCATTTTGTTGTACTGTCAACCTTTGTGTTTAGTTTTGACATACTGTACCTTTTAAAGAGCCATATATTGATGTTATTTGTATCAGATTTACATATTGCTTTGATGAGTTAATGCTTGTATATTTGTATCATAGAAATGTTGTCGCATGTGATTACTTCTGATTGGCATCAAGTTGACAGTTTTTCGTTCAGTCATCCCTACTCTAAACAAGTGTGCAATTCTGTGAACCATATATATCTTGCCAATTGCATTGAAAAATGAGTACTCATACGTTATATATCTCCACTTATTTTGGGAATTTTGTTAGTGCTGCTAAATCGTATTGCATTACTTTTCATTGCACTCTGAGTGTCTTACAGTTTCCAAGAACTATCTTGTAAATATATTTACCCATTCCTGACATTTGTTTATTGTATGTTTCCCTTTTAAGTATTTTTTACGTGTTTGTCCCTAGAGTGTCATGTCAAATATTGTTGCAAGAAATGATAACCACTTTAGTATCAATGACAATAAAAACGTAAATACATTCAAGCTACAATTAACATCTGAATTATTGTTGGGAACATTGGCATACAGATGTCAGCCACTGTGTATTTTATTCTTATTAATCATGCAGGTGATTTTTTGTGTGTTGTTAAACTTAAGGTGATCTTTAAATCTTCTCTGCAAGAGTCATCAACAGGTGTTGTCATTGGAGTGTAGCTAGTACTGTATAAAAACAACATATGACATTTTGTGCGTTGCTGCTTTTTATTGCAATATCCAGTCCCGTTTATACATATCTTCCCCTGAAACTGCTTTCAAATGCATTTTGCATTTTATAGATTGATCCGTGTCTCTTCTTCAACAGATCGGCCTGCCAAAAGCAAATCACGTGCTTAGAGTTGTTTGCAAAATTGTAATTTAGATGAAAAATGGTATGCTCTTGATTCTTTCATGTTGTGCGTTTTATTTCTAATGGTGCTCACATTGTTCGGTCTGCTGCGTAAGAACAAAAAGACCTCACTCCCACAGGCAGCCTACCTTTCACTTGAGGGCATATGGAGAAAAAAACATTGCTGCTGGGTTCTCCTAACATCACTCTTACGGAGTACTTTATAGGAGAGTCAATGTAGTTAACTAGTGGCAGGCGTTCGGTTGGGTTGTGCTGCAACTTCAAACAGGGAACATTATGGCTGTGCACGCTCACAGGATATTGCACTGTAAGGCCACTGGACAGGGCGGCATTAAAGAGAGGAGGCTTTGGATCAAGCCCATTAGAGTCCTAAACCAACCATAATGAAGCTGTTTCCTTTACAAACTAAATGGCTGAAGGGAAATAGTCTTGAGATTTTAATAAGACCTCCTCCAATCCCGGGTAATACGTTGGATTTTTTTTTTTAATTCGAGGTAGTGAACAGGCGACTAGTGGTTCCACACAGTACCTCCTTTGGAAAAGTTAATTACGCATGATTAATGCAGCGTTTTCCTTGCAATGATATCTGTGACAGCACAAAGCTGTCGTAAGGCTTGTCAGGCCCAATTCGAGCTGAATAAGTATTTATGTGATAGCATGTGATGGGGCTCCTCTCAGCAGCACCAGCCCTCATCAATCAAGCCCCGCTGCACGCAGTAGTGGGAAATTGGTCTATCAGCGTGGCTGCCTTCCCCCTACACACACACCCCAAAACCGCCACCACCACCTCAACCACCTCCCTCCCTCCCCATTCAATCAGGCCTGGGGCTACAATGCTTCTTTAGCTCTTACTTCTGACCAACGCAGAGGTCACGGGGGGGAAAGTGGGAGCCAGAGCTGAACCCATCCATTACAGCTCTTGTTTCTTTCGGTGGCAGCAGGATGGCGGGATTCTATTAAGGTCTTCGTCTATTCAGCACCAAGATTACACCAGGGCCCCCCTCTCAGGACACACCTTGCCTACGGCCCCTTTGCCAAACCCAATACCTAGCCTGGGGGCCGTAGGAACTCACCCCGATTGCTGTTGTCTTGTTTTTCTAAAGCTGTAACGAGACAGAGCTACAGAGAGCATGGGACGGAATGACAGGAAAGGTAGCCTGTAGAGGAATGAAAGCAGACGGTTTAACCTGAACCTGATCTTGTTTGGGATGTGGACACCTTCCTGGCCCACTCGCTGTCTCCTGACAAACAGACACACTTCCGAAATGCACTAAGGGGAATCATCCCCTCTAAGTAAAGGCAAAACAAGTTTGCAATGGTGCAAAGTGATGCACGCTGGGGTATATATAATACATATATATACCTGCCCCTTAAAATGCCATTCATTTAGTTGGCCCAGGTCGACTTTCTCTCGCGTTTTTTCTTTCTTTGTGGAGGATCTGCACAGCATGCACTTTAGATGACGTTTTTTTTTTCTACTTGAGTAAAATTTTTCTGAAGTAAAAGTACATTTACTTAAGTAACACACCTCGGCGCTGCACTTAGGCGCTGTACTTCCGCTTAATATGGTGTTAAACCATAATATTGTTTAAAACCATAAGAACACAGAAATGCTGCAGCGAGGCTTTTAACTAAGACAAGTTTGATCTTAGCTAACCTGCATTTGCTCCCTGTGAGCTTAAGATGTGATTTTAAGGTTCTGTTGGAAGTATACAAAATCATGCATGGACATGCTCCCTCATATCTTTCAGATTTAATGTTGCCCTATGTTCCGGTCTGGACCCTTCGCTCTGAAAATGCTGGTCTACTAGTGATCCCAAGAGACAAGAAGAGATCCGCAGGTTCAAGAGCGTTCTCCATTCCGGCCCCGCTGCTGTGGAATGCTCTTCCCCCTGAGATTTGATCTACAACCTCAGTGAAAATGTTTAAATCTCAGCTTAAAACACACTTCTTTTCTTTAGCATATGAATAACCTGTATTTTATGTTGACAATATCAGGGGATGGCGTCAATAGTCTGTAATAATAGTTTGCAATCGTCTTTGAACTGTGCGGCCCTTTGAGACTCTGTGATTAAGGGCTATACAAATACACATGACTTGACTTGACTTGACTTAACACTTTGTTGAAAACTTTGCCTTATTCCAAAACCAGAACACCTCCTCCATCAATAGACTGGTTGCTTCCTTTACTGTCCTCTATTCTTGATTGTGGAATTGAAATAACCAAATAAGGCCTTCCTTCAAGGAGGGCAGCTCCTTTCCCATCATCTGCTGAGGATTTGGCTCACCAATGAGCCAGACCCTCATCACTTTCTCAAGTGCATTTGCAGTTGCCATACGTTTTACTCTAATACTTGGCTCAGCTTGAATAACATCTAAAACTGAACAAAAATGAAACAGAATTAAAATATGATACTAAAATACAGGTTAACACACAAATGTGACACGCATGTTTGTTTCTGATGTAATACCGGGCCAAATTAGCTTTAATGCTCCTTTTAAATCTATCTGATCCGTCTGAAAGGACGTGTTTTTTCATGTTTTTACACCATATACAAGCTTGTCGAAATATTCTCCATGGAAATTTGAAAAAAAAATAATATATATATATATATATATATATATATATATATATATATATATATATATATATATATATATATATATATACATGTATACATAAGGACCACTTTATTGGACTACTGTAGCAAAATGGCTTGGGGGAAACCTTTATATAATAAGCTTGATCGATGTAATACTTCTCAGGCTGCGTTTTCTCATGGTTTCACACCGTATTCAGGCATTCGCTGATGAAAAAATTTTAAAAAAGGCCACCTTAATAGACACCCTACTGGTTTGCTCCCTGGCACACTTGCCACCCAGCTTCTGACAAAGCAATACACATAATCCTCTCAGACTAAAGACAAAACATGTGCAATGGTGCAAAGTGATAAACCCATTGCCACTTTTATAAACACGCTGCCACCATTGACATCACAGTCACAACTCCGTCGAAATTATGCAATAAACACGTCCTAATGGCACATCAAACTGTCTTCCTGCCAAGGTTGAAGAAGCGTGTTTGTCTCTTGACTACCAGGAAGGGCTTTTCATTTCCTTCATCTGCACCATCACGTTGGAGTGAGAATGAAGGGGAGTGCTGCCAGGGTCGTGGCCTCGCTTGGACGGATGAGGGGGTCTTCCAGTCAAGGAGGAGGAGAGAGACAGGGCTTCTGTCAAACAAAGAGAAATTTAAAACACTTCCTTCTATCAGGATGTCCACTTTGTGTACATACTCTCTCAAGCTTTTTTTATGAACAACCCTTCTGTCGTATAAACAAGTGTAACAAAAGACATCTATCAGGCAAAGAGAGTTAAGCGTGTGAAGAGGATGGAATGTGTTCTTCTCTAAGTAGACCCTGTTGACAATTCATAAGGAAATACTAAGTAAGAACTGCAGCATCCCAAAGGAAATTCACAACCTCTGAACCAACATTCCATGAGAACATCATAAAATACAGTTTACTGACAGAAGAAGAAGAGTATAGTCCTTTGAATTCCATCAGCAGCAGCAACAATAAACATATACTCACCTGTTGACAATCGAACATAGTGAATCGAAGCAAATATTGAAAAAAATTCCCAATATTACTGACCAAGGTTCTGTTGAGTAGGTCACACTGACAGATTGAGGCAAACTGAGTAAGGGTATCATGTGGTTGAATCTGCATTAAAGTATTATCCGTCCATTCTCCAAACTCTAACTGCACAAGGGTCACAGGTATTCTGGAATCCTTCCCAGATGTCTCTTGAATATGAAGCAATGTTTGGTGTTAAAATGCTGACCGAACATACATTAACAAAGTCATAATGACAATCAGACAAATGGACCATTTAGTATATTTCTTAAGCCTCCAATTCACCCACATTAAAACACCCTTGACTACTAAATACGGAGATGGAGATAAGATGCTTCTTGTTGCAATCATTTGCAATTTCAGTTATTACTTATGTTTATTGATGATATTGACTGTGTATTGTTTGTTGATGCCCATGTAACTGTCATGATTGCTCATTACCCTCTGTGCCCACTTGTTTGGTGTCAGGTGCTGCTCGTTGCCTGAGTGGTTCCCCTCCTATTTAAACTCAATGCTTCCATTCACTCCTTGTCAGTCTGTCAGCGAACCTCCGCACATGCAAGGCAAGCACTATTTGACTCTGGCACCCATCTGTCCCGTCCTTACCTGTATGCTGCTTGTCTGCCCCTGGCTCCCGATCGTTTCTGGCTCGCTGACCTTTTCCTTCCTTTGACCACGCTCTGATCTCCCCTCCCGGCTACTCAACCCGTGTTTGCCCACCGACCACGCTCGGATCTTCCGTCCCGGCTACTCAACCAGTTCCCGCCTTCCAACCATGCTCCGATCCCGTGAGCTCCCTGCTCCTCATGCCCAGCAATCGCCGGATTGCTGGAACTTGCTTTCCCATACCTGACTTCTCAACTTCCGCAATAGACGTTGTTGTGAAACGTTATGCGATTGTGTCCGTCATCTGTTCTGGTTCTGACAGTAACATCCATTGCAGCCTGGGGGAAACGTATTCTAAAGGTGTCTCGGGTTTCCTAAGCTGAGGTTTCTGAGTTTTTTTCTTGCCCTCAAGTAGGTTTCAGATCAAGGGACATTGTAATGGTGGTATATGCAGCTCGTTGAGACTTTTTGTGATTAAAGGCCAAGCAATAATGTGTGACTTGACATGACGCTTTATGGCTATTTAAAGACTAATGGACTCACTAAACATTCTACAAGACTTCAGAGTTTTTGGAATAATATACTGTTGGTCAGAGGTCAGAGATTAATTGTAAAAATGCTATATGAGGTTGAGGTCAAAGTTCTGTGGTGCTTCCGTGCCAAACTCATCCAAGAGTGTCTCCCCTGACATTACCTTGTGCACTGAGAAGCAGCTTGTTAGAAGAGCTGAGGACCTTTTTTCTAAATTATTTCCCAAAACAACATAGAAAATTAAGTTTGGAGATTCCCTAAGGACTATTGTTATCACTCTTTCAAGGACTGAAGGCCGTGCTATTTGTTTCACCGTGGTTTCTGATGGAGATAGTGGGGTAGCAGGTGAGACTACCTCTTTAGAATTTGCAGCAAGAGCACATTAGGATCGGAATGCTTCTTCATGGGCGGCGTAATCAGCACAAACTTCATCTGATTCAGAAACCATAAGCTTTGCTGCCCGTCTCTGTTCCTGCCAAGCGCTGCTGACAGTAGAAAGGAAGCAACCATCTTTTGGTTTGAGATGATGAACATGGATAAACAGGCAGGGTGGGATTTTTAAAATTTATTTTTTTTAGCAAACTTGGTTGTAACTAGGGCAGCACGGCGGCACAGTGGTTAGCACGTGTGCAGCACAGTTCTAAGGTCTTGGGAACCTCCTGTGTCGGTTCACATCCAGCTACTGGACTTCCTGTGCGGAGTTTGTATGTTCTCCCCGTGCTTGCGTGGGTTTCCTCCGGGAACTCCGGTTTCCTCCCACATTCCAAAGACATGCATTCCAGGTGGATTGGCCGGGCCAAATTGTCCCTAGGTTTGAATGAGCAAGCGGGTTGTTTGTCCCTGTGTGTCCTACGATTGGCTGGCAACCAGTTCAGGGTGTCCCCTGCCCACTGCCCGATGATTGCTGGGATGGGCTCCAGCACCCCCGCGACCCTACTGAGGATAAGCGGTGCAGCTATACAACACGCTACAGTGGGTATTAGCACGTCACATTGGGTATTTGTATATTGTATTCCTTTTGCTTATTATTGTATTGTTTTTAGCGAAGGGATGCTGCTGGAAATGTGAATTTCCCTGCGGGATGAATAAAGTATCTATCTATCTATCTATCTATCTATTTATCTATCATGAGATGAGGTTGTGACTAATGTGTCTACGCGTTAATGTGTTCTTATGCTGTGTATACTCTCACAGCTTTAGCCAAAGGCTTCTTGGTGAGATTTTTGTGAGTCATTGATAAGATTATAGCAGGGGTGTCAAACTCATTTTCTCCAAGGGCCACATCAGCGACACGGCTGTCCTTTAAAGGGCCTGATGTCACTTATAAATATAACTAAATGTAAATAAATGGTATTTAAAATAAATACAACTACTTTTTATTTTAAAAAAAAGTCTGACTTCATTTTTTATTCAAGTCACAAGCATAACAGTTGCATTGAAATAACGTCGTTACACATATATAATATTTTGTAAAGTAAATATAATATGAAAAATCTTCTTGCGTATTGTGAGGATCACTTATTTCAAAAATACCCATCGGTACTGGTATTGGAATAAAGGCATGTCTTGGCAATTGGATAGTAGTGTAGTCGTCAACTGGCATTGTGGGAAATTTAGTTTTTGGTCAAAACACTCTTTTGACACTTTTATATTTAGATGTGTAGACAGTTTAAGCTATTGCAGGCCACATAACATGATGCGGTGGACACATTTGGTCCCTGGGCCATGAGTTCTACGGATATGGTTCATAGTTTAGTACAGGGTTTCTCAGGTGGTGGGTCGGGAGACAAAAATGGGTCGCAGACCAATCTTCGGTGGGTCACACGCCTTTGTCTTGGTAAAATAATGCCAAGAAAAAAAATCGGAGGGTCATTTAAACTCTTTAACAGTGGATGGCGATAATTCCCTGCAAATGAGAGTTGACACGAGCAATATCATGCCACAGAAAAAGATGGCTTGAATGTGTTTACACATGTTAAGTATGAGATATGGATTATATTATCTTGAAGACAAGGCCTTCAGGGTTAAGCCCTTTGATTTAATCAAAAATGGAACTAATTGGACCATTTAAAGGAATATTGTTACTTAAAGTTGTTTTGTTTTCATTTGTTATTTAGTTTTTTGTTTTTTTTTCGTTTTTAATGTGAATATATTCTCCTACCTGTGGTTTAAACTGCGCAGTCGTTTCATTGAATACATTTGAACTGTGTTTTTGTTTTTTTAAGTGACTGCTTGTAATGAATGGTGGGTCCTGAAGTCAGATCAGTTGAGTACCACTGGTTTAGTACATAATCACATTAAGGAAACATGACTTCAATTAATGTTGAACTTGCAAGGAGAACAGGAGAAGACCGAACGGAAAAACCATCACAATACTAAATCGGAAATATATTCTAAAGGTCCTCCCCTGAGCCCCATCTCTTTATTAGATCTCCTAAGTTACAAAACAACAACACAGTCCAAAGATTGCTATATGCGATACACAATTTGAATGGATCAAAAAACGTATAAAATGTGGAAAAACGTATTCGTTGACAGGTTTGGAATACACTTACTCAGTAGCAGCCACTTTATTAGGCTGTCATCCTGAGCTGCGTGTCTGAGACTTTTGTCTTTGTTAAATGTTGTGTGACATTAAATGCCATCTATATAAAAGAGTGAACAGACAGAGAGTGGGAAGAACGAGAGGGAGGGGGATTTGGATAAGAGCTGACATGGTCTGGTCATGGTCCAGCGGTTCTTCATCGGTGCCTCAACTCTAGATAGATCTGTTCTCTGACACCGAAGAACGCGCACAGAATCCTTCATCAATGTTGTCTTCGCACACACATACTATGGCGCAAACTCATCATACAATACACACAAAATCACAGTTCCATTCCATCAAAACGGTCCCGAATCATCCATCGATCCTCAGTTCCTCGTCCTCGCAGCAGACACCTGCAGGTGATTGATCCCCAAATCAGTCTCACACAATGCAGCGCAATAAAAACCATAACAGCCCATCATAAAAGCTGATTTATCTCTAACAGGACCTCAGCCACACCGTTAGAATATTAACCCAAAAGTGTATAACACCTGAATGATTGGTCTGGCATTGAATAAACCCTGAGAAGAGTCCAAACTTGTGTTTGATGGTTCTATTTCCGAAATGCGTCATGTGTAATTCTGTGATGTTGCAACTAAGCCTGTTGCACATGTGTCGGGAGCCTATTGCTCGCGAGACGGATAAGGCCCTTTTCATGAGTACATATGGAACGGAGAGAAAATTTTGCTAATTTCTTATACAGCATTTCAAATTTGATGAGTTCAGATACGAGTTTGGTGTGTGCATGGCCTACACATCATTAGATAATTATGTGGTTCGGTCCAGCATATTTAGGACACATTATTAACTACAATTTACAGTCAATGTGTCACACCAACAAACCCCATTTTGGCTCAATGTCGCTAAGGAATCATTTTTGTGGAAGCTCATTAAACTATGTATGTTCACCGTTGAGAAACTGTGTGATGAAAACCCAAAGAACAAACTGTAAACGCCCAAATTACCAGCCAAGCACACAGAGCAATTTGATAGGGTGAGCGCACAGCGTACTTCTCTCTGTCCAGCACCGCCTGCACCGAAGGTAAATTAGAATTAGAATTCTAATAAATATCTCAGTATCCTTGTTTGCAGTGTTTTGTGACATTTTTATAAAAGAGTTCTGTATGTACCTTGTTTGGAAACCATTATTTATGAAAAAAATGAAGGTCAAAAAGAGCCTCAACGATCTTGAGTAATTGCGGTAGGGAGACAAGTTTAAAGTTGTATATTTGTTGATATGGGACGCAAGCTCTGACATTATTCTTATTTTATACATTATCACAAATCCTCTTAGGTCATACAGTGAAATAAAATTCACTGAAAATTTTGATTTTGTCTGGAGAGCGGGTTCGATGAAGTTTGTCTGAAAATATATGGTACGGCTTTCTTTCAAAATAAAAAAATAAAAAATATTTTGCCATTATGTCCCTTTGGGTCCAAAAGGTTCCTGAATATTTTCATGTAGCATAAATGTCAGTGTTTGTGCAATTACATCTGATGTATTTTTTTTTGTATACTATTTTGAATAGTTTCGGCAGATCCAAATTTTGATAGAAATCAAAAATAAAAACACTGGCTTCAAAAAAATTTTTCTTATCATGGGCAGCTTAATTGTTGTACTATTATGTATTAATTCCATTATTATTACACATTAGAACAACCAGTGTCAATAAATACTCATAGATAAGGAATATATGATAAAAGCTTACTCTTGAATGTCAAGGTTGCCATGGCGCCCAATTGGCCGCGCCCGTGTGTGTCCCGGTTGCCATGGTGCCCGATTGGCCCCGCCCGTGTGGCGCCCTCTGCGTCTCGTTGAGAGATTGGCGTTCTGTCTGTATAAAGCTCAGCGCTCTCTAGCTTCGGTTGTCAGCCCGTCAAACAAACCTCTGCCCCACAAGATGTGGGTTCTGATTTCGTATCTTCAGTCCGGTATTGTTCCCGTATTTTTGTCCTGTTTAATTTCAGGTTCCAGTTTTGTTTCCGTCTATTTTGGTCCTGTTTGTTATTTTCTCCCGTTTTCGTTCCCGTCTAGTTTCTCCCATTAGTTATCGATATCCTGATTTGTTGTCAATCCGGTCTGTCCCTTCCTGTCCGGTATCGACCCCGTCTGTCCAATATCCTCTCGGGCAATTGGAATCGGTCTCGTCGGTCTCTGGCATCCTGTCCTTCCACGCCAGACCGGACTCCTAACGTGCATGACTCCCCATTTCCTGTAAAATAAAAGGCTTTATGTGAGAATGTCACGCAATTGGGTCCTGTTTCTGTTCTGGTTCTGACATTGAAGTGTTATTTTATCACTGATTAATTTAAATGTACTTAGTAGCAGTGTTAATTTAACACTTTGAAAGTAATCTTCATATACTAATATTACAATACAATAATAATAAGAAGAATATAAGTCATACAAAGTATAAAAGAAAATGAATTTAATAATACATTTAAAGATTGTAGATTAGAACCATATCCTCACTGAGGTAGTGTTAGTAGCTTACTCTTTTAAGTGACAATGTAGTGCTTGAAAAATAAAAAGTGTGTGTATGTGTGTGTGTGTGTGTGTGTGTGTGTGTGTGTGTGTTTGTGTGTGTGTGTGTTATTCACCATTTATAACTATAAACTGTCATTTACTTTTTATTCATAAGGCGCACTGGACTATAAGGCGCTACAGTAGAGGCTTGCGTTGTTGTATGTTATGCATCCACTAGATGGTGCTGTGCTAAAGGGAACGTCAACAAAACAGACAAATAGGGCAGTCAAACTTCATTTTTAGATTACAAACGAGTTTTCTGATAACTCCATTCACTCCCAAAATGAATAAACTGCTGTCGCGACTCAATATAATCCATATATTGTCACGGGACGGACCAGGAGGCAGGAAGTGTGAACTCATTTGCGTGTACGATATGTTACTTTAATTTAGAAAATAAAAGTTGTCCAACACGCAGGGACCAAGGACAAAACAAACGAGCTTAAAGGCAATCAAAAATTCAAACTAGGTAATACTCACAAAACAGGCTTAAAGGCAATCAAAATCACAAACTAGGCATTTACTCAGAACAAACGGGCATGAACAGGTTTTTCCTCAAGTTAAGCAATGGTCTGGCAACGGGCAGTCAAAAGGAGCGCTTAAGTATCTCACACGGAATCAAGTCAATCTGTCTCAGCCGGTGTCAAGGGGCGGGACCAGCTGGGTGCCATGACGACCGTGCAGGACATGACATATATAAGGCGCACTGTATTATAGGGCGCATGGTCACTTGAAGGGTTTTAGGTGCGCATTATAGTGCCAAAAATACGGTAATCATTTTTCACCTCTCAGAGGCGCTAAATAATACACAATGTCCCTTAAAATGGCCTTTTTCAAAATACTCATAGGTCGAAAAATGTGTATACAGGGTTACATTGGGCTCATTTAGAGGGAGCTGATATGATTGTCCGCCATCTTGCTACTACGGGTAGCCCCAAAAACTAAAAATCTTGTGAGAGGATTGGCAAAAAAAAAGCGAAGAAAATTGAAATCATTTTGTCACTTTGAGTACCTGAAGTTTGTTGTTCTTGTGTTTTGTAGCCTGGTTTTGGCAGAACTACAATGGTGGTCCTCAAAGAGGAGCTCTGAAACCGCATGCAGCTCTTGCCCTGGCACTTTTTCAAAAAAAACGTTTGATAATGGAAAATGATATGGTTTCTGTAGGAGGACAAAAATGACACATTTTCTACTCAGTATATATCTATATTGTATATCTAATATGAGGATTTTATAATGCCTTTTATTTTTTGCGGCTCCATACATATTTTTGGGGTCGTCCAATATGTCTCTTTCAACATCTTGTGTCTCCAACCCCAACTAGTGGTCTAAAAGTAAAACATTAGAGCAAAATACCTTGTCGGTTCTGTTATGTGTCCTTGTAGGAAAGATTTAAAGGAAGGGGGTTGTGTCTTTGAGCGTTAGTCACACGTTTGGAGCGCTTCAGGTTAAATGTAATTGCATCCTAACCGAGCGCCTCTTTGATGCTACTGAAAAAGCAGTGAAGCCTTTAATGGGAAGTTGTTCGTGTCGCTATGTTACTCTTGCTGATTTGTTGTTTTCGCTGCTAATTCTGACTTTAATCTTGCCCTCGCAGATCCAGTGCGCCGCAAATAACATTTTCACATTTCACTCTTTTTCTCCAACTTCTTTAACACATTCTCGAGTTTCAGTTTTATCCAGTTTTGATTCCTGTTCGTCGGTAAAGTCATGCTTTTTTGCTGTAATAAAAATAAATATGGCTTCCTTTGTATAATCAAAGATGTATTTTCCTCAAGTAAACACTATACCAAAAGGGACAATATGTGAAATTATCCCGCTGTATGTCGCTGTATTGTGTCCTACAACCGAAAACGAGTGCTAAAAAGCTCAAGAAACTTCGGAGACTCAAAGTGACCAGACCGAACCATTTTTATTCTCTTTTTTGGCCTAAAAAAGAGGGAAGAAGGGAAGAATAATAAAGAAAAAAAAATATAAGGGGAAAGAGAGAAAAAAAGGGAAACAAATAAAATAAGAAAATAGCAAGGAAAAAAGGGGGAAATGAAAGGAAAAAAAACACTAGAAAAAGCAAAAAAAGGAGAGAAAGAAGGAAGAAAAATGAAAAATGAGAATAAGATAATAATGAAGAAAACAATCCAGAAAATAACAAAGAAATTAATTAGAGAAAAGAATATAGAAAATAAAACATAAACTAAAAGAAAACAAATGAAAACAAAAGTAAAAGAAACAAGAGAAAAGGGGAAAAGAAAGAGAACAAAAATAGAGAATTGTTTTTAAAAAGAGATAAAAGAAAGGAAAAAATCAGGAAAAGGAAGACAAGAAAAGGGGGAAAGGAACTAAATATGAAAAAAGAAGGGGTAAAAGGAAAAGGTCGAAAAAAATAATGAAAGAAAGAATGAAATAAATGTTATTAAAGTTATTAAAGATTAAAGTTATTAAAGTTAAGATTATTAAAGATTAAAAGGGGAAATGAAAAGGAGAAAACAGAAGAACAAAGGGGAAAAGGAAAACATGAAAAAAAACAAAGGAAAAAGAGACAATAAGAAAAAAAAGAAAAAAAGCAAGAGATCAAGAAAGACAAAACCTGCCTAATAGATAAAAAAAGAAAAGAAGAACAAGGACAAAAACCTTTTTTTTCTTATTATTTTATTTCCTTTCCTCTTGCTTTTCTCATTCTTTTTCCATTCCAAATAATAGACACTGTCCCTTTAACAGACAAGTCACATCCTAAACTGAAACCCCCTAACACTAAACATTATCCTTCCAATTGGATACGCCACAGGATAACCAAATAGTCTCAAGATTCCAGCTTAAACATTAAACCTTAGACTGCACCTAAACATAATGACCGCCCGACACTCGCTCTCACTTGATCTGGATCCGTGTTCGATTCCATTGCGTTTTACCTCCGAACGATAAAAAACAATCTCCTTTAAAGATGATATCTCTGAGCGTTTTAGGGCCAATTTGTTGGCCCCGTGGCAAACGGCAACTCGATCTAATTGCCCCCCACCGCCGCCAAACTTATCCCCCCTGCACCCTTCGGTCTATGGACTGTTGAAATTTCCAGTCCATTCTGTACATGTCGGCAAATTGACGTCTGGATAAGCTGCCCTTTGCACTTTGTGTGGTTTTATGACCCCCTGTAGTCTGCATACAATGTGGCCCTGTATGACGAGGCTCCATAGAGGAAGTGTCAGTGATTGCTATATAGTTTGAAGTACTTGGTGTACATCCCGTACATCTTACTATTGCCCCAGAAGTGTTGGGTGAGTTATTGAAGACAGTCATCAGAGATACTAGCTACTTAGTTGAAAAAGTACCGTATTTATCTGTGTACAACGCGCATTTTTTCTTATAAGAGAAATCAACTTTTGGGTGCACATTGGTTTTACCGTATTTCCGCACGCCATTGGTTGTATCTGAATTCAAACCTGAACTCTGATACAGAGCACGTACGAAAAGGCATTGGTTTTCTTTCTAATCATCACGCTAGCTTTAGTCACGGTACCAGAGACAAATGTTAAATTTGTGAAGACAATTACTGCGACGTAGATACGTTTTCCCATTTTATGATTTATTTTCTAACAAGATTCCACACAAAACACATAAAATGAGTGAAATGGCACTGCCAAGGATTGAGGCTCAAGTAAAAGAGAACTGGATAGGTACTTGTGAACAGTATCTTCTGTGATATAGTTTTTATATATAAGGCATATGGGATTAAAACTACAGTTTCATGAGAAATAAATAAACACTTATAAATTATTTATTTCAGATGCAAATTAATACATCACATCTCGGTTTACCACCACTGTTAAATATGTAATTCATAAATGGTTAGTTAATGTGCTGTCTTCACTTTAATGCAGGGGTATCCAACCTGCTGCCCGTGGGCAGCTGAGGTGCCCGTGGACCTGTTATGGAAATACCCCACCATTGCTGGGTCATTGTGATTTTTTTTTTCGTAAAATGACTTTTTTCTTATGGTTGGGTCCGATTAAACCTACGTTGTACTTATCATCTTTCTTTCTTCCTCTTTATTTCTTTTTTTTCTCTTTCTTTTGTTTTTTCTTTTTCTTTCTTTTTTCTTTCTCTCTCATTTTTCTCTCTCTTTCTTTCTTTCTTTCTTTCTTTCTTTATTTTTCCCTCTCCCTTTTTTCTCTCCTTTTATATTCCCTTCTTCAGTTTTTATATTTCACTCTATCTATCTTCTTCTCTTTCCCCCTCTCTTTTTTTATCTTCCCCTCATTTCTTACTTTCTTTTTTTTCTCCCTTTCTTTTTATTTTTCCATCTCTCTTCACACTCTGCTTTTATCTCTCTCTCTCTCTCTCTCTCTCTCTCTCTCTCTTTTTCTTTTCTCTCTTTTACTCTTTATTTTCTTCCTCTCTCTTTCTTCCTGTCTCATTTCTCTCTCACTTCTTTATATCTAACCTGGTCATAACATAGTAACAACATAGTAGTAACACAAGTTATTATCTTATGATTGCAAAAAGTCGCTCTAGTCTTGAAAAAGGAAGGCGACCCCTGCTCTAAAGGATCAATATCATTTAATCGTAACTATGCATTTCCAAATTTGGTTTTATGTATTGTTTTCCGGTACATAAGGTGCACTGGATCATAAAATGCACTTTCTTATTTCTGCCCAATTTGGGTTTTTTTGGGATGCCTCATATAAATTATGGAATATACAACGTCCCTGTTAAGGTTCAAGTCATTCCAATAATATCAACTGTAATAATTAATGATTTTAATGATAATAATAATAATAAAAATAACAGTAATAATAATAATAATGATAACAATAGTAATACAGACGCTGCCTGAGTTACGAACGAGAAGATTGTTGAAGTTGAATTTGTTCGTAAGTTGCTTCAGGGTTATATTTTAAGGTTTATATAAGTATGTTTAAGGCTTGTGTAAGTAAACTGTATTGTTTTGTAAAAAAATAAATAAATAAACATTTCATAAAATAATATGCTGTATAAAGATACAAAAAGTTGAACATACTTTTGGAATATGCAGTTCAAGAGGTCCTCTTCCGTAGTAAAAAAGGGGCCGAAAAAAAGCGTTCCGACCATTTTCTCAACCGCATCAAGCTTTCTTATTCCACTTTCGTTTCAAAAGAAACGGCTCGCTTCTTCTTTACACCTTACACCAACCATAGTGAATGGATGCACGAGATATCGAACAATAAAAATGTCAACGTTTTTAGCACGCTGGAGATACAGTAAAGAATGTTCACACACGCACTAAGAAGAGGAAGTGGATTTCTTCTTCAGTGTGGATGCTGGGTGACCTCTCACAGCGCCACATGCCGGTAGTGGCGGAAAAAAGCACTACAGTAATGTCCTGTACTCGAAAAAAAGGTGTTTACTTACAGCAATGTCCGGATATTTTTCGACATCCCCAAAAAATTATCATAATTGAGTAATTGAAATCATAATAACGGTAATAATAATGATTGTAATAATAATAATGATAATAATAAGCTCATATTAATGCTGCCTATTAAAAAGTTGTTTTCAATGTATCATGTCACTCATTATAGTCCCTCCCCCTTGTGGCACTCCTGTGTTTAGTTTTCTTTCTTATAATCTCAAAAAAAAACGACGTTTTGTGTCGCGTAATCGAACGTGAATGTGGTCCTTTTTCAATCGACCAAAACAAATAAATCTAACCCTTCACCCTTTTACTAAACCCCCGTTTCATTGTAACAATAAGGAAATGGATGGTCTATAGACTCTCAGGCCGAGCTGTCAAAGGCAAAACAAACAGTGCGAACACAAAATATCCAGGTGCTAATTCAGCAAACATGTCAGTCTTTTTCCTCGGAATTTGTCAGAAAATCATCCGTCCCCTCTCTCTCTCTACCGGAATGCCTGAGTGACCCCCGGCAAATGAAAATAATCCACAGTAATTAGAAGTGGGCCGGTCTGGTCCTGAGAGCCCCCGGGAGGCCGGGTAAACATGGCGGAGGGGCCAGTAGAAGGGGAAGGGGGTGAGCTGACCTTGTCCACATAAAGACGTGATTTATGAAGTGCAGGGCACGGCAGCGGGGCTTCTGTCTTCTCCTGGAGAAACCAAATTACTGAGCTGGAGATTAACACACTGCTCACGACAGGCCCACTTCCAGCCTCGGAGATTATTTTTTTCTTCTTATTTACATTTTCCTTTTTCTTTTTCTCTACTCTGTTTTAGTGGTCACTAATATGGAGAGTCTATGTAGTCTCTATCAAAAGAAGCAGGCTGGACGTGGATGGTTTTCCTTCTAAATCTTAAATTTGATGATTCCTCTTAAATCAGGCATGTCATATATGGCTTGCGGGCCAGATCCAGCCTGTTTGATGATTGAATGCGGCACGCTCTAAATTTCTGAGTGCAGCCCATCGGTTATCCCGGTTAATGGGGAGGAGAACCCATACCTGTCAACCTGTACGTTTTTGCTGTACAAAGTACGTTTATTATGCATTTTAAGACGTGTACGACGTACAAGAAAATCTGTACGGAAAAACGCAAATTTGTCAATTATGGGTACTACGACGAAAGGGCAAATCAATCAAGTCAAACAAGTTCGCCGCGGTAGCCTCTATCTCGGTATCTTTTTTTTTCGTTGCAAACAAAGCGAGCGGTTTGATGCTACTGTGCACATGCATCTGCCGCCTCGGATTTCATGTGGTAGTTATGTAGTGAAAGGAAGTCTGTCTCTTTTTTAGAGAACCGGCTTTTTCGGCTCAACTCATTAAAGAGAGCTGGCTCTCAAACGGCTCACTTGCTTTGATGCATTATATTACGAATCATTATTGTTGTATAAAGAAGTTAAGAAAAATAGGAAGTATAAAAGGAGAAAATGAAAAAAGACTGGTTTGTGTATATCCCTTTAATCAGTATATTACCAACAATAATTTAATGCAGAAAATAAATTAATAATTTGAATAAGAAAATGTATTATTCTACTTAATTATATTTGCATGTATCTTTTCCTTCTACAGTGAATATCCAACCTACTTAATTTTTGAACTTTTTTATAATAAGCCTTATTCATGTCGAGCAACTCAGTATCTCACAACAAAATGTCAATTAACAATATATATGATATAACGAAACACATGTACAATATAACATAAACACGTTTGAAAAAAAATATGGTGTAAGATTATTTTGTATTTTACAAGGGAAAATACAACATTTTGTAAGGGCATGGAGCCGTGGAGGTTGACAGGTATGAGAACCCCCTGTAGAAACTTTTCGTTATGGATATAATTATTCAATACTCAAGAAGAACTTCAACTTACAGGCTCAAGTATTTGTTTCAGAAATAAAAGTACTTTTTTAAAATGTATTAAAAAAAATTTAACAAATACATTTTATATCGTCAAATATAACTTTAAAACTTATTTTGCTGTTTGGTGCACAATTTTATGAAGTGAGGACTTACTCTGCCATCATTTGAAATGTTATGTAAAACTGCATTGAACTCCCGGTTTTGTACAGAAACCATCTATTTTTCCATCATCAAACATTTTTGAAAAAGCACCAGGGAGACACTAAGGAATGTCAGAGACCTGCATGTGCCTCCTGAGCAGGTTTAGCAGGTGGAGAAGTCCAGGTTTGTGTGTGATAGGAAGCCTCTTTCTCTGTTTAGCCAATCCAAGTGAAGACCACAATGCAGGATGAAAAACCACAAAGCAGTGAACCAGCAATAAGCGGAGCACAAAGTAGCAAGGTTTTTGTATGTTAAAAACAAAAGCAAGTCTCTACCTCATTCTATCAAAAGTTATGATTTTTTTCAATAAATGCAAACCAAATGCTTCTTCCCACTTAAAGGTGTCACGTTCAGAACAAAGGGTAGACCCAATCGTGTAACGTTCTCACAAGTTTATTGAGATAAAGAAGAAAGGCAGCGCCCCCGTTCCGGTGCTCGGACGTGGGTGGCAAGCCGCACACAGAATCGTAACATGTTCCAAATGCAGAAGTGGATCTTCCAAAGCAGGAGGTTGTGGTGTTGAAGACGGAAAAAAACAGGTCGATAGCTGGGACAGGAGAGCAAAACGTGATCGGGATCAAAAAAAGGTCGGAGACGGAGACAAACGGGGAGATCAGGAACGGACGGGTGCAAAAACGGGACAGGCAGGAGTCAGGGTCAAAATGCTTGCCTTGTAACAACAAAGGTTCGCTGATGGACTGACAACCGGAGAGTGAAAAGACTGGGCTTAAAAAGGGACAGGGAACCAATCAGGTAGCCCGCAGCGGCTTGCGCCAAACGAGCGGGCATAGTCGATACTAATCAGTAATCATGACAAAAGGAAATTAAAGGTGTAAAATGGCTGACATCCCGTCTGGTTTCATTGTCAAGACAATATTATGCAGTATTTTATCAGCTTTAGTAGCCCCAGCCCAGTAGTTTGACCTGATATTTTTGCTCACTTGCTGCTAAAACTTTTAATGTTAGGGTCTAGCGTACTTCAATCCACCAGAGGGCGCCTTATCAGATTATAATTACCTAATTACCCTGACCCTATATAATGACATTTTGGACAGTAATTTTGTTTTCAACCATCCATTTTTTACCTTCCATTACCTTTTCTAGTTCCAAGATTTTCTTTGTTTTTAGTTTTAGACAGTTTTATTTTAGATTTCAACCATTTGTTTGTTACTTTGTGGAGGATTTTGTGATTAAACACAATCATTATGAGCACCTGGCCTTGGTTCCTACTTCCTGGCGTTTGGGTCCACCGCAACTCACAACACTTATTTTATCTCATTTTTTAGCAAGCACATTTTTATTCATTGCTCCCACTTATATGTGTTTTTGTTTGTGATATTCATGGTGAGTTGGTTCGGAAGTATCGCTGCATTAACTCAACTGTTAAAATAGACAATTTGTTAACACGTTTATTGTCAAAGATTCCATTGTTTGTGAATGTGTTGTGCTTGGAAAAGATCACGTGTCCTCCATGATTATAATATATAGGGTAGGGTACTAATGTAGGTTAAATGATGAAGCCTAATATCATCCGTGACAAATGTATATTGGATGATAAGTATAGTTTTTTTACTGATACAGCAAACATAAGAGCTGAAAGTTCGGATCCTGCCTCCCGAGCCAAACTGAGTTTGACATGCATGTCTTAAATCTTATCCACCAGCAGTTTCCCCCCCCATCTTTTGGTTTTCAAAATAAATAAGAAGGTGCCATCCTATTCTGGAATGCACTGCATAAGCCTCCCCGGTGTCAAGATGTGGAGTCGGTTTGCAACCCACATGGGAATCCCCCCTTCTTTAGTCTCAAACTCGCAGCCCCCAAGATGATAGTTTGTCGCCCGCACCTTAATAAGAATGTTAAAGGTACAGTGAGTATTATTTGACATATAGATGTTAGAGGATTCTGTTGTCCACCCGAAAACAATGTTTGAAATCAGAGGTATGAAAAGTTATTGTACTCAAAGTGACCATAAACACAAGTTTTCTTCTTCTCTGACTTTCGCTGAGTTTTTGTTTTCTTGGGTAAAGATGGCGGACAATTATGTCAATTTCCATGCTTTGTCACGGTCGCCGTAGCGACCAGTCTGCCGCGCCCCCGAACTCAAGCTGTAGCAGATCAGCTGATTGCTGGTCTGCTACTTAAGGCTGGGTTGTGGGTTTGGCGGGCGCTGGCTCATTACACATTCCCCGGTTTGTTATGCCTTGTCCTGTTTTAGTTTTAAACATTGTCCGTTCTGTTATGTCTTGTCCTGTTTAGTTGAGTTGGAAGAAACAACTGTTTGTTTTGTCATGTCCCAGAGTTTTGGACAACTTTTATTTTGTTAAATAAAACTTTTGGATCGTTACGCAATTGAGTTCTCCCTTCCTGCCTCCTGCCTCCGTTCTGGTCCGGTCACCCCTTCCACTCCACCACGCCTCGTGACAGCCCCGCCTTCCACCCCGCCTCGTGACATGCTTATGTTATGTAAAATTAATAATAATATGTCGACCTACGAGTATTGTGTTTTACGGACTATAAGGTGCACCTAAAAATCTCAAATTTGCCAAAAATTTGAAAATGCACGTTAAATTCCAGTAAGCCTTATATACCAGAAATACAGTAAATACAATCAGTAATGCACAATTACAATGAAACACCTTCTATATACATTAAGCATTTATGGATGATTCAAGTTATTTTGTTGTGAAACCAAATTCCCCAATATTTATGTTCTATCAAATAACTGTTTTTTGTTTCTTTCTATTTTTTTTTAATGCAATCGTTGCTCTCAATGCAGTTTTAATTCCAGTGCGTCTTAAAACATCTCATAAAATAATATAGAGAGAGTGCGCCTTATAATCAAGTGCGCCTTAGAGTTCAGAAAATATAGTTTTTAAGAGACTATACACGTAAATGATAGCTCATGTATTTTTGCTAATTCTTTAAATCAATATTCTTTTTTTTAATGACATTTTTTACCACATGGAAACACTGAAAATAACACACTGTCCCTTTATTTAAGTGCAGACCTAGCGGATTTTGGATTAATTCAATTCTAATACATTGCATTTTTTTCATAGGATTTCTTCATGATATTTTGTTTTTAGATATTAGTTTTCGAGGGGAATTCTAGCGAAAACAGTTAAGTATTTATATTTTGACTTTTTTGTGGAAAATCCTGATTCTGCCCAATCAGAACGAGACCTTAATTTTGGCGGTCCCTAGGTAAACTAAGTTTGAGACCCTTGTTTTACGGTTTACACAAAGGCAGGAGCAAAAAATGTCAAATTTCACTGCATCCAAAATAGCAAAAAAATAATAATAATAATAATCAATGTATATTAGGGTGGTCCTTAATGGGGGTCGAAATTTTTTTTTTTGAAATGTTGGGCTCTGACCCCCCGCATATGTTCTTATATCGATAAAAACACACTGTGTGCAATTTTGAACAATTTGGATAATATTTAGAGGTAGCTCAACAACTTTGAAATTTCCCAAAATGGTAAAATTTTGGCAATTTTCGAGAAAAAACGGAAATCTTAACCCTATGTGTACGGCGTTTTAGAACATCCAATTTCAGTCCATTGCTTATAATTGTAACACAAGAAAAGTTACAAGTAACTTTGTACACTAGGTCTGATATAATGTGCGAAAAATCCTTATTTTTCATACCAAAATTTCAGAGGCCTTGAGCGACCTCTAAATATCCTTTGATTTTGATGAAACTTTGCCTAATTACGTTTTGTATATATTGGAACATATTCAAGGGGTCAGAGCATGAAATTTTAAAAGTCGAAAAATAAGGACCACCCTAATGTATATGTCTGACTGAGAAGTTGTACCTAGAAATTCCACTATGGAGCCTGTCAGCATTTGTTTTTTCCTTTCATGACTCTTGAAACAAACAGAGAAGCCATACCCAATGTTTACACATAAAAGGCGCGGAACAAAACCTGATTTGAACACTTAAGAGATTAAAATAGGTATGAAAATATTACAATGTGAAGTCGAGAGCCATATAGCCGGGAGCTTGCGTTTGTTGAGCTTTTAATGTGTTGATAAACAGCTCTACACGAGGGGAAAGTGATCCAGATAAAGCAAATCTATTTCATCTGAGTTTTTTTATAGCTCAAATGAATGCAGATGAGTGCTCCGCATTACCTTTAATGATTGTTCCGCTTGTTTATTTTTTTAACCCTCTCCGTGTGTTAGAGTCCGCATCGACCTGTTTTGCATTTTAAATGCATACAAAAACCGCATACATTTGTTTATTGCATCAAGGCTTCTTGACTTAACCATAATCAAGTAAACAGAGATTGTAAAGCATTTGCCACAGATACAATTGAAATCATAAATGGACTGGACCGATTGTGCATTATCTGCACTAATATCCCTGCAGGAAAGACACTTCAAGTGTCCCGAGTATTGCCATACATGCATCCTAACAGGTGGCAAGCCGTGCATTTCACCTCTTGGCCTTCAGTGAGGGCCTTTAGTAAGATCCTCACCAATTAAAAATTTCATTTTTTCTCTCGTAATTGGTAAATATGTATTGCTTTTTTTTTCCAGTGATTCTGTGCTATTGATTTTAAATCATCCCTTGTTGGTGATAAGAATGAGTAGAGAGGTGTTGTGAAAGGATAGTAGGATGTCTGGACGTGTTGTAACCTGTATGATGCGGCAGGGGTAAACCGGTGAAAACTGTCGGGCCCTGCTGTTGAATACAAAGTGTGTTGTGTCACCGTGACCCGAGTTTCTTGTGTCCCGTTTTATCTGGAGGGAGAAAAGCATGACCAACTTGGGTGCCGAGGTGCTTAAATTGTTTGGGTGTTTGGGCATTTGGGTTGGCCATAATCACATGTTCTGTATTTTTTTCTTTTCTTTCTTTTTGTGGATGTGTTTCCCTTGCTCTCTGTCACCCCTCTTGAGGGATATGACCAGGGTAGATAGATAAATAGATAAAGTATAAATCATTTAAAATAATTTTGTATCTTATCTTTTGTTTGTACATCCGTCATTATATTAATGTATGTTTAATGTGTTGCACATAACAAATCCAAAGTTTAATCTTGTAGTCCTTAGTTTATTTGCTGTTGCACTCAAAAGTCAATATTTTTACTAACATTTTGTTATGTGTTTTTTTTTAATATCTGATTGGCTTGACAGAAAAAGTTGCTCAGTATAAAAAAAGATTAGATTAGTTCACTGTAGAGTGAAACAAAATAAATGCTATTGTAATTTAAGGCTTTCCAGAAGGCCCTCACTTTGCCAACTTGAAATCTGAGACCCATAGTAAAAATTGAAAAAAACATGGATAAGAAAGCCTAAAACGGTTTGGGCTTCTGTGGTGGTGGGAGGGGGGTTGTTTTACAGCTGATGAAAGACCCTAACATGGGGCGTGTTACCTGAAAACTAACACAAGCTTTAAATATCATTGATTATATTGTTGAGGTTCGTTTCAGTGAAGCTTGCCCTCTCTTGGCGTGCAACGAGTACTGCAGTACTTACTGATGTTTCAAGTATTCGAGGGGTGGGATATTTGTGGTGAAACTGTTACCCGTTTTGGTTTTTTTGTTATTTTGTTTTTTACCTCTCTTAAATCCAGAGTGCGTGTCTTCTCTTTTCCCATCCAGAATCAGAATGCTGGATGAGACACGGGGAAAAAGGCCATTGAAGCCTTCTCAGATTACTTGTATTTAATAAACAATGCATCATAAAACAAATCCTTCATCCTGACAGGAAGAAAATAGAACAGCTCATTCGGCTTGAGCTTTCCCAATTTATGGCTAAATTAAAAAGGCCTCCAACAATGGACAAGTCGAGGAGAGGCAGGAAATCAATGACCGGGGCAGACCGCCGTCCCAGTTCGGTTCTCAGGGAGCACAAAAAAACGATGAGAATCGGCGACAGGGTCCTGCCTTATTTACACATGATTTTTCCTGTCCTTCCTGCACATTTGCTCCGCGGTTTGCCAAAACAATGGCTATTATCTGGGATATAAGGTCAATGTCACAAGAGTCGAGGCATTATCCATCATCATCTGGTCCCGCCGCAGCCCTGCTCGGCTTTATGAGCTGCCTAATAAACTTGGACTTCTTACATTTGCTTTGCTGTTTTCAGTATTTTCTTTCTACTCTTTGGGCCACAAAAAACTGTCCTATGGCATTCAACGTCTCACGAAATGACAACATACCTGTCAACTCATATGTTTTACCTGTACTTTACATGTTTTTTGATCGTTTTAAATTGTGTACTACATACAACGGTATCTGTTTGCAGCCCACTGGATGGTATCGTGAGCCCCCCCCCACAGTAACATTTAAGTTAAATGTAAGAGTGTGATTTGGATGTTCTATATATATAGTATATCTTCACCAATGTTGAATTGAAGTTTAAATGACAGTGTATTCACCTCACGAATAACTTACAGTGCCGTGTGTTTTATGAGCTTGACAGTAAAACACAAGGTTTTTGTTTTGTGCAATGTCACAGGAGTTTGTTGTTGTTATTAATTGTTTTGCAAGAAGCCATGTTTGGAACAGTTTGTGTTCAGGAAATTCAAGGCTAAAGGCAAACATTAGAATTGGAATTACAATGTTTTGATTTTCGTATATATAGTATTTCGTGAGTGAGTGAGTGAGTGAGTGAGTGAGTGAGTGAGTGAGTGAGTGAGTGAGTGAGTGAGTGAGTGAGTGAGTGAGTGAGTGAGTGAGTGATTATTGGTTGATTGATTGATGGATGGATTGACTGACTGAGTGATTATTGATTGATGGATTAATGGATAGATGGATTAACTGACTGACTGATAGATACTCAAATTCTGAAAACATATGTATTTTGGGGGAATTTGTTGTGTTTCCTAAACTATATTTATGAGTGGTATAGTTTTATGAAACCTAATTAGAGTAACCTCACCCATACCCCAAGGTCCTGCAGCTCTTAAGAAAATTAAATTTAGAGCTCCTCTTCCACATAGGTTGTCTTACTGTGATGGTACCACATTGGGTTTGTAAAGTTCATTATTGCTTATTAAGGGGAACTGCAATCATTAATAGGGGGAGCGATTGGCTGAGGTTGACAGGTATAGAGCTGCCCAATAAACTCAGACTTCTTACAGTTGCTTTGCCTAACATGCCAACCTTTTGACATGAAAAGTGCTGTCCAGAACTCTCAATTTTTCTACTTGCGGATGCCATCTTCTGGCTTAAGTCACCATTGCTGCTTGTGTGACTTTTCATTTTTGGGGGGAGTTTGGCTAGGCATTTGGACTTCATTTGAAACAATCCTTTTCTTACCTTCCCCATTTTCCTGCTACACTAACAGAAAACTGCAAGGATGAGCATGAAATCACTCTCCCTGGACCAGTGGTTCTTAAATAGTAGGGCAGGCCTCTGTGGTGGGGCGCCTGCTTCTGTTAAGTGGGGCACTTGGTGGATTTTTTTTTTTTTAACTCTCCTAGAATAAAGTGAGCAATTGTGTGTGTGTGTGTGTGTGTGTGTGTGTGTGTGTGTGTGTGTGTGTGTGTGTGTGTGTGTGTGTGTGTGTGTGTGTGTGAAGGGGGGGGGTAAAATTGAATAGCATTCAATTATTAGTAAGTACTTGTTTCGGGTCAAGATTTATTTTAGTTGTTTGAATCAAAGAAAGTGGTCCATTTTTTTTTTCAATAAGCAATAATTGTTTTTAACGGGCAAAAAGCGGTAGGCTAATACGTAAAGTGGTAGTGTTGTCAGTTCTGGCTGTGCTGTTTGCACTCTTACCTTTTCCCTTTTTTTTCAGTCGCAAAAAATGTCCAATGTCATCTAACGCCTCACGAAACGACTCAAGTGTTGTGAACAAGTCGGGAGAAAACGCACGCAATGGCTCCTTTTGAAGCCATTGTCGGTTCATTAAAGTGTGCCGGGGCCAGTTCATCCATTTAGAAACCCCATCTCGACCCCTCCGCGACCCCGCTCGACCTTTCCTACCCATAGCCCCTGTCACGTCACAATTTACTGCCGAGAGAAGTCGCTTCCGTTGGGGGGGACAATCGCCCAAAACGAGGACGTGAGGATGCGTGATCGTGCATAGGAAAAGAGAGAAATGAAGATAGAAGGCAGTTTTTTCCATATGATTATTTGCAACCACCAGGCTGCCGATGTGCAGGCCATTGGTCGTTTGGTACAGAGCCGCAAGAAAGAAACAAAAGTTGCCTAGTGTTGGATAAAAAAATGTTTTATTTTTTGCTTGTACTGTATTTATAAAAACTTACGTTCTTTTCACTCACAAAAAAAAAAAGGCGCAGTATATTAACGTATATGAGCAATGATTGATCAGTCGAAAAATACCACTGACCACAGTTGCACATCATTGGATGCAACAGGAATCAAACCCAAATTGCAGCGGTGAGAGTGCCAAATTCTAACCACTAGTCCACTAGTGATGTAGATGACATATGAAAAGGCATTTGATTTTATCTCATCGTCACACTTTTTTTCCTTAAAGTACCACGTTGTTGAATATGTGGGGCTATGATTATACTAATTCATTGACAGTGTAAACTCCAAGTGAATGTGACCTATATGGGGAGGCATGATTTGAGGCAGGGCTCTTAAAATAAGGATGGTATTTATTAACAAAACCAGGATCAAAGTAACAAACAAACATCAGGGAACTAAACAAATGACAGGTCCAAAGTCAAACCTGACAAAGTCCGCACCAGAAACAAGGACCAAAACCAGAAATGGAAACTGCAAGGAACAAAGTAACAAACTAACAAGTGTGAAACTATTGACAAAATATCCACACAAGAAAACCAAAACAAAAGAAAACCAACCTGGCAGAGATGTGATAAAAATGAAATGAAAATGACATAACCACATTTTTTTGTCCTTATAAAGGGTGAGGATAATTAGGGACAGGTGTGGGAATTGGACACACCTGAACCCATTCACCGCCCCCCTGTGGCAGAACACTAAGAACACAATACCAAAATAAAATTTACCAGTAGAAGATACAGTGGGATCTTGCTACTTCGCGGTTCCACGTTCGCGGGTTCAGAGCTTCGCGGGTCTAAAAAAAAAAATAATAATAGAATAAAATAATTTTTAAAAAATAAAAATTTAAGCATTTTTGAAGGGGCGTCGCTATTTCGCTGATTTTCACTTTTCGCGGGTGGTTTTGGTCCCCATTAACCGCGATAATCGAGGGATTACTGTATTTATTTGATATCGTTCAAAGTCAAAATCAGATATACAAAAGAGTTGATTCCCTCAGTGTGTGTTTTTTTTCTCATCTCATCTCATCTCATCAGCCGTACCGCTTATCCTCATTAGGGTCGCGGGGGGGCTGGAGCCCATCCCAGCCATCTCCGGGCAGTGGGCAGGGGACACCCTGAACTGGTTGCCAGCCAATCGCAGGGCGTGTTTTTTTCTTTTTTACGTAACTTTATGTCTCTTTCTGGATGACTTTCTGTTTTCTCCATTCTATAACATTTGTCTCTGGTTCTGTGAGTACAAATAGTTTGATTATGACATACAATCTCGATTGTCCTTTTCCATTCTTAGTGGTATTGTGATTATTATACAGTGGATTTAGGCTTATTATTGTTGTTTTAGTTTTAGTTTTAGTTAGTTGTAGTTTTAGTTTTTGTATTTGTTGTTTACTGTTATAACAACAATACAAGAATATGTTTAGACATTAAACCGTTCCGTGGTACAGAAAAGGTTGAGGGCCACTGATATAATTGATACTTGAGAATAAAAGGATGTGGGTGGTGTCTGTCTGCGCGAGGGGGGACACCTGAATGCATCAGGACAGGAGGGGTGACAAGAGAGGAGCAGAATAGCCGTGCGCGTGCACTGAAAAGTTGCAAGCAAGCGAACGCACCAGCCCGAGGGAATCGCAGCGGCGAGACGTCCCCGGGACACCGCGAACAGAAAGGAGATGTGCCAGTCAGACGGGTCCGTGAACACAACTTTTTGACCGCGGAACCGGTGCGGAGAGAACGCGCACGAACATCATTTTTGAGGAGACTGGTTACCACTTCACACCGCAGGTCGGAGAGACCGAAATGACATTTTGGGGGGATTTTTATTTTTATTTTGTTTCCCAAGGACGTAACAAAATAAGCAAGTTGATTTAAAAAAAATCTGGAGCGGAGTTCAAAGACTTTTGCTGACTTGACCACGCGGACTTTTGGCTTGGACCGTTTCAACGGTAAGGGGGTAAATGGACATTGTGATTGAGTAGTATACAGTATTTTCTTTTAGCTTTTGTTTTGTTTTTATTAAAAGGCGACAGACTTCCTAGTCGTCAGGGCAAAAAACATGACTTAATTTTTCGTTTTTACGAGAACGCAACGCTGCCGAGACAGGCAAAACAATTCAATTGATTTTATTGATATTGTATATTTTGTTTTTTTTTTGTTATAAAACTGTTTCAGCTGTGTGGGTGTTTAATAAAGAAGATTTCGAACTCTGTTATATTTGATTGCAATAAACTAAACCACATACTTCATCATTCGTTCTTAACGGAAACAACGCTCCTGTGAAGAGCAACTGGATTCAATTGATTTTATCGATATTGTATATTTTCGTTTTCCGTTAAAATAAGACATCTTCCCATTGTGCGTGTGTGTGTTCTAACAATGATTCCAAACGCTGTTGTAAATTGATAGAAATAAACCAAAACTTTACTTTAAAACCACGTCAGGGTACAAACAATTCAACACTAATATTTTTTTAACCCGAGGTATTTTTATTCTGCATTTCCTTTTTGTGACAACAAATTCACTACCACAGGCCTAGCGTTTGTTTTGCAAAATTAAATTGGAAGTACTAGTTTGTTCTTCATTTTAAAATGTTTTGGAAAATAAAGAGACCTTTTTATTTGTATAATTTTGGGGTGTTTTCACCAATAATAGAGTACTATTATACTTTAGTAGGTTAGTATTTGCTCCCCTTTTTTTACTGTTGTTGTGATTAATATATGATATAAATTATGTTTATGATTATTGTTTATATATATATATATATATATATATATATATATATATATATATATATATATATATATATATATATATATATATATATATATATATATATATATATATATATATATATATATATATATATATATGAGTTAATGTGAAAAAAAATGATATGTCAAAAACAGAATTTAATTGAATTTAATTGTATTTGTCTTTATTGTCATTGATATCGACATTGTAAAACATTGAGATTCAACATGGCATGGTTGAAAATTGTAATAATGAGAAAAAAAGAGAAAAAAAAAAAGAAGGTAAAAGGCAGCAAAAATATTTACAGCATAATGCTTGGAAACTAGACTGGCCTAATTTATAATAATAGTGCATAAAAATAACAAATTTGTAAATTCACAATTCACTTGTTGAACAACACCCCCCATACACACACACTAACACAGGAACACTATTACACTCTCACAAACACACACCCTATTTTAAAAGTGAGAAAAGGATTTATGTTTCAAACTGGCCTTTTTGTCAATGTCAAGAGTGCATTACCAAAAATCGGAAGGTCTCCTCAGTGGGAGGTGCGCTTGCCACACGCAGTAAGCTGCCTGACTGATTTTGATATCTGCTCATCTTTTTGTGTTTCTCCCAGATCTTGGACGGGTCAGGCCATGTGAAATTTTGTGTGGATGCCAGTAAGCCAGATATCGGGAGCTGGCTGAAGTTCGTCCAGTTTGCACCCCCTGCCAAGCAGCATAACCTGACAGCTTGCCAGATAAATGATCAGGTATGTGGAGATACCACATAAAAGAGGTTAAATTCCTGTCTGTGGGAGTAAATCAAACACGCTCAAACTACTCATGGGTATCATCTATTCAGTTTTACCTGCTCAAGGTGTTGTGATTGCCGACAGATAGTCGCCCACCCTGCTCTCACTTCTCTTGCACAAAAAGTGGCCTATTGCACACACTGCGATATCAGAGTGTGTTTGCATTCTGCAATTGTATGCAGGCTTCTGCCGTGCAAGGACCACAGGGTAAGATCAGAGGCGGCCTGCCGAGATGATATTTCCCCTTACACTTCCCTGTCACGCCGTTGATGTAAACTCCCAGATATGTCAGAAATGTCGGTGTCCTTTGCCGCTTACCTGGCTGTGGCCAGAGTTGCCTTTTGCCCACATGGGGGTCTGACTGATCCTACTCAACCATTCTTTCGGTAGAATAGAGCAGTGGTTCTCAACTAGTCTAACTTGAAGACCCACTATTCTATTGTGATGACAACCTGGGACTCAAATCAAGAACCACATTCCACTTTTGAAATGTATCAGATGAAAAGATTTTGCAGTTTAAAGCGGAGATAGTGAAATGAATTCTTCTTGAAAATTTTTGAATGACCAATTAAATCAAAAAGACTTCAAGAACCACATACACTCACCTAGATTGCATATGAGCGACCCTCTAGAACTGCTTAAAATAGCCATATACTAAAAGAAATTTGGACCTAAGCAACGATAATTAGTTCATTAAGTAGACAATAAAGAATAACATACTGGTTAAAAAAAAAGCTAGAAATTATATAAAATTTTAAAACCAAATACTGCAAATTAAAGCAGTGGTTTAGTGACAAACACATGAACACTATTTTCCTCCTCTGACTTAATTGTTTTTGTCACTGTTATCCACTTTTCCTTCCATTTTCTTGGGATCCATTCCTATGGGAAAAAAAGGAAATAAAACGAATTTTAAAAAAAAATGAGATGTGATCCCCTTCAAACACAATTAGGACGTCGCCCATTGACTGAAAAGGAAGAAGAGATCAAGCAGGGTTCTATGGCCATCTACTGTTAAGGAGTGTAATTGACCGTTCTTTCTTTTAATTATTTTGCTAAGTCAAAAGCCCACAACACACTGATAAAAGGTCCCCAAAAGAGTGTCGCGACCGATCAGTTGAGAAACACAGGAATAGAGGGAAGCAGATGAGAAACTAAACATAATGTGACACATGTTTAGAGCATTCCATGGCATGACCCATGTGAACAAAGAGGAATCTAAGCGCTGTGCTTGTCATCACCTCTCATTCAGGAATCACCCAACTTAGAAAATAAAAGAGTGGAATACAAAAATAAGCAAAAATACATGAACTATAACGAACATGCATTTAAAGAAAATCTAGATCAAGAAATTTGCATTTATTTTACGTAACATGAGCCTCACTTTAAGGGAGTTTAAATAATTGTTTGCCATTAGTTGGTCTTCTTTCTGGTGCTTTTTAGCACTTGTTTTCTGCTGCACTATCAAATAAAGCAACATCTAGCAGTCAAATAATACTAGTAATGGGCTGTCAGGGTTGGCAAGGCCTTCTCTGCTGGCCTAAAAATATCTGAATCATATGATGTAATGATATGTTGTCCATTAAAACGTATTAAATAATTCCAAATTGTCGGTCTGCTTCCTATTATCGCTTTCCCCCGAGGTTGCTGTGCTTCCCGTTGTGTGCTTTCATTTAACCGATCACATTTCAGGCGTTACTTGTTGCCAGACTCAAAAATCTGCTCGGAGGCCTTCACGAGCAGATCTGCAGGCCCTCCTGAGGCCCAAGATAGTGGCGATGAAACTCATTTTTAGCGGTGGCGACATCAAGGCCCTCTTGCAGGCATAACAAAATGTCAGCTAGGGGGCGATAAAGTCTAAAATCTATTATTCTACTAAAGTATAATAGCATTTGTTTTTCCAATGAACTTTTTACTCATTTAAAATTTTACACTTAGTAACTTTAACGTCAAGCTGTCATGATTGCCAATTAAGCCATACTTTGAGTGTAAAACCAATCATCCCTGAAAACCGCAGAAAACATAAATTAAAATATTTACTCATGTACAAAAACAATGAAACACAAAAAGGTTTCTTTATAGACGCAAAAAAGTCAATAACACATAATACTGAACCCAATATTTTTTTGCCTATCGGTAATTTTTTGGGGGAAAAAAATATGTATTTATCCTTTTGTTTATTTATTTTTTCTCTACAAAGTTGTGATTACATGCCATCACTAAAGGAGTAGGTGTGAAATGCATGGCTTACCATATATAACACAATGTCCCTTTCATTTAAGTGCAGCCAATACAATTTTAGGATTTATTTATTACTGATTGATTGAGTTATTCATCATACTCATTTTCTAATGCTTTTTCTTATTTTTAGATTTTATATTTTTTAGCAATTTTTAAAACGCTATTTGAGAACAGTATAATGTTATGAGAGCTTTTCTAATGGAAAACCTTCTCCAGATTATGAAATGACCACATGAGGGCAGTCAATACCATTTGATATACAGTACATACCTTGGTCTGATACCATTGGTCATAAATATGTAATAAGTGAAATCCATTCCACTTTTTCTCAGCAGAGTCACATGTCTTTGAAAGTATCTGTGCAGTCATGTGCAAGTATTCTTGTTCTCTCCTCTGCCACCGATCGCCTGGTCGGCGGAATCGCTCGGCCACAGGCCTTTTCAAACTGACAATCAGACAAACTAGCTGAGAAAACCATGCCGGAGGTGCGACTCGCTGTCAACACGGCAGTTCTGCTCCGGCGCTCGTCTAAAGCTTCGACAGGTCTCGGACGTGGCCGTGATGAGGCGATTGTCAACTATTACACACTGTCACAGCATCGCACAATGCGCCACCTTTAAGCCTTCCGGACGACATTTATGTTTTTTCAAAACATACTGTAGCGGCTCACAATGCCCTTGTGTGTGCCGGGGTTGAATAGACCCAAATGTGGGGTGGTCTGTAAAAACCCCTGTCACGAATATAATCGGCTCAATCCCGGGCTAGAAATGTGACCCTCAATGATACCTTAGCCTGACAGGATTTTTACAACCCTGCCGAAATGCTGGCTCCAAACTGGGTTTTAAACTGCACCAGATTTGAACAGAAAGGTAAATGCGGGCTCTTTGGAGCTAGCACCTCCTAAAATTTGAAAGTGCGCTTTACAATTCGATGCACCTTGGATACTGCAGAATACAGCAGACAAGATTGGAAATGCATACAGTAATTACGTGTGCCGTATTTTTTAGGGAATAAGTCTTTTCGGAGTAAAAGTGACACCAGCCAAAATTATAATTAGATAGGAAAAAAACATCTATAAATAGCATTTGTAGTACAGTATAAGTCGAGGCATGTTTATTTATATAGCCCTTAATAACAAAGTCTCAAAGGGCTTCACAGACCAGAGACTATTGCAAACTACAGACTATCATTACACAAGTCCCTGATTTAAAACCGACATGAGGGCAAGGAAAAACTCAAAAACCTTTACATGAGGAAAATGAAGAAACCTTGAGAAGGGACCACTCATGAGGTAATCCCCCTTCCAGGATGACCAGGCTGCGATGGATGTTGCATCAACAACCAATAATAAATAAATAAAAAATTATGAACGTATTATACAACACCCAAAACATATGTCATCATCTGAAATATGAAATTGAAATATTCATCCTAAGTATCAGTTTTACTAGTAAACAACTCCTCCAACTCAAACGATAAGCCTCTCTCTCTTTCCGCTTTTAAAAAATGTCTCTCACACAACAGGGCAAGGTGAAAATGATCAAGACTAGAGCGCCCACTTGCGGATTAGTGTGAAAATAACATGTGAAATGATATACACTAAAGGTAAATTAATGTAAAACTCATTGATATAATAATTATTTAGTAATTTCACATATAAATCTCATCGCATTATTAGTCACACTTCTGGCAAAACTAAAAAACATCTACGGCTTATAGTCCACATAATACGGTATGTGTTACCATACAGGAAATGCGTACATTATTATGGATATGGGTTACGATACAAAGTTTTACACTCGTAATTGGGCAGTATTGGCCAATGACTGATCAAATCGAGACCTTGTTTTCAAAACCGTGTATTTAACAGGAATCGTACCCGAGTAATGACCATAAGAGTGCCAGAGTAATGACAGTAAGAGTGCCAGCACTCAACCACTAATCAACCTGTGGTACTAATGACATCTGACAAAGCATTAGAGTTTATCTAATTATTACACTATTTTTACTCTAGCTGCCATAACACTGATTTGCATATTGCATTCTAAAGTGTTATACAGTCTCTCCACTTCTTCACCTGTCTGTCGATAAACTTGCGAAATAGAAAAACAGAAAGTCTTTCAACAAAAGTATCCATCTAGTCTAGACTACTAGATAAATCCTATTTTCCGTGCGTGTGTACATGTTCGTATGTGACTTATAGGCCCCAAAATGGCTGAAAGGATTGTCATGAAAATGTACACAGGTGTACTTTAGGGCTCTTGGAGTGGTTTTACCTAGTTTTGGTGTCAAGGCACCCCCAATAGATACCAACAAAATTGATAAACATCTGCTTTTGTGTAAATAGGGCTCTGGAGCTGCATGCGGCCAATTTACAAGCTCTTTTACGTCCGCATTCATATTAAACCGAGAGGTTATTGACGCACAGGAAATGAAGCTGAGAGACTGTTTAACCGTTCAGAATACTCTATGCAAATCAGTGTTGTGGCACCGTTGAGTAAGAATAGTGTGATAATGGGATAAGTTCTAATCCTCTTTCTTATGCGTCTCAACCACTGGTGGTCTAGTGGTAATGTTCCGGCGCTCTCACTAATACATCTCGGGTCTGATACCCAGTGTATACAATGTTTTAAGATCTAGGTATACTTGACACTCCCTTACCCAGAAGCTCTTACCATAGTCCCAATTTCCTTCGCCTTATAGTTTCCTTTATGTATAAAGGACTATTTTGGGGCATCTGCCTTATATTGTGGAAAATACGGTAGAAAGCGTGATTGATACGACAACGGTGTCATACAAGCTCTGCAATTTCCAGGTGTGTTGGTCATTACGTCTGACTCGCAAGCGCTCGAGGTGTGAAAGTAAAACTAGCCTCTGTCCTCTTATTTCTGACCCAGTTCTGTTTACCATAAAACTTTATGAGCAAATCTCATGAGGCCGAGAGTGTGAGTGAGGAAGGAATGAGTAAGAAGAGAAAGGGAAAGGACCTGTTTTGTCTGGTCGAAGAAACCGTAGGCGATATTTTTTTTCACCTCCCTTCATTGCTTCGCGTCATCACAGTCGTAAAATCACATTTTAGAGGACTTTGGAAAACAAAGTTTCAAAAACTTTAAGTTGAAAATTTTCAGTTCAATGCCAGGAGCTGAGAAAAACATTTTCCAAAATAACGTGTAAAATTCCACAGGGGGGATTTATGAAATTTGCTATTTTATCTCTAAAAAAATGTGGAAATTGGTAAAAACAAAAGCTCTAATTGATCTTAGGTAATGTAACTGTAATGTCAAGACATGTCATGTTTATATGTATAGCTCTTAATCACAAAGAGTCTCAAAAGCCTGTACAGACCACAGATTTTTGCAAACCACAGACTATTATTACACCATTCCCTGATCTAAAACCTACATGAGGGCAAGAAAACACTCAAAAACCATAACATGAGGAAAATGAAGAAACTTTGAGAAGGGATCCCTTCCAGGATGACTAGGCTGCAACAGATGTTACAATAACATTTATTACACATATCGTCAACAGCAAATATAGGTCATTCATAAGCTATAGAATAGAAATGTGTTTTAAGCCTAAATTTAAACAGTTTCACTGACTTTGCAGATTGAATCAATACATTTTTGCTTGTATATTATCTAAATCAGGGATGTCAAACTCAGTTTGGCTATGATAGCGGATCCAAACGTTCTGTTCTCAGGCGGGACAGGACAGCAAAAGAATGTCAACTTAAAATGTCTAAGTTACAGTTGTTTTTCTATACTTCGCTTCATCATTTAGCCTAGTTTAGTTTACCTACCCATGGATGACACAAGATATTTTCTAAGCGTAACACATTCATTTAAAAACAATGGGAAACAAATGATTTTTTGTTTGGCATTTGATGTGTTTACTGGATTATTCTGATAGTTGCATGAATGTAGTTTTACACCTGCCTATTTGGTGCCACTCCGTTTCAAGTTTTCTTCATTACCCTCATGCTGAGGTTGTTGAGATTTTCCTTGCCCCCATGAAAGTTTTAGATCCCTTAGAGACTTCATGGTATTAAGGGCTATACAGATAAACTTGACCTGACCTGACCTGCACCAACTCACCATGATACACAAACTCAAGTGTGTGCGCTATGAAAAATATCACTTTTGCCTTGTCGTACTCATTTAAAATGAATTAAAAAATAAACATAAAATAAAAGTTTTAGCAGTGCATGGGCAATAAGATTAGACTACAACAGACAAAATTACTAAACTAAGCTTTCTAAGGCTAAGAGTATATCCTTTACTGCTCTCTAGCGGCCAGATAGAGCATTGGGTTTGGATTTATTTTGGATTTTTCCATTCTCCTAAATAAACAAGTGTTGTTGATAAGTGTATTCTGTTTTTTTTACTATTGGACAACTGCGAAAGAGACTGCATTGGATGCCAGTTTGTTATTTTGTTCATTTTTGCGCACTGTTGTTCGTTGTTTTGACTATTAAGCACTGTTTGCATTGTCGCTATCGACCAATCATGTTGCTGTTCTTTGATATCCACAACCTTTTGTGTGGATCCCCAATGTAACCTAAGAGAGTTAATGAAAAGAAAGGGTTTTGACGAGGTTTAGTCTCTCCTTTTCTCCAGTTCTGAAATCCATTTATGTCTTCTGAGTGTCTACTAAACTTCAAACGTATCATTTATTCTTATGAAAGTGACAATACATTGACTCAAAATTAAGTAAGATGGGCAATAGAACAAGGGGGGATGAATTGATAAATAACCATTACAACAATAACTTAAATACCTATTTCCCATCTAAGATGCAAAGATCCATTGCAAAAAATGGCAACTGGTTGTGCCAATAATTACCTGTATTGAGTCATAACTGTTGGGTATGATGAACCTGGAAGAAAACAACAACCAGTTTTCTTTTTTTTTCTTTTTTTACTATTTTAACACAACTTCCTTGACCAAAATTTTGATTCATCTAAATGAAAGAATGAATGATCTAAACCTAATGTTGCAAACATGACCTATAAAAGACAGAATTTCCCTAAAACTTGAAGTTATCCGCATGTTAATGACTCCATTCCATACCTTTCCCACCCTTTTGATATGTAAAATGTGTTGCCAAAGCTTTCAACGTGGCAATCTGAGGTGTGCTTTGACATTAAGATAATGTTTGCAATTAGTGCTTAAATGATTGTGTTGAGTTTCTTTGTTACGTGTTTGAAGATGTAGCCAAATGGATTATTAGTGTCATTATCTTCATTCACCATGTTGAAAAACATTTCGCAAGACAAGTGAATCTCATGCCGTACTTGAGAACAAAACCATGCTTTGCTCAGGCCCATCACACCCCTGAAATCATGGACGTTTGGCGTCAAAATGGGCATGCTTTCCAAAAAGTAGCTTAAAATGATAGTTGTATAATAAAAATACAACATTCGGTTGCGGTAGAAATTGGCAATTGTATCCCAAATTTATGATCTCTCGTTTTTTTGATAAAAGCTGTAAATGTTGTTCTTCCGTCCATCTTTCCGTACTTTAGACTCGCAAACCGTCCGTTGTACAGTCCAGCCCTCCCGGCTCAAGCCCTTGTATATCATGGCTTCGAATATATTAGTACTTCATGTCATTCAGTCCATTGATTTTCACATACAGTACTAATTAGTAGAGAGCATTTATGCATTTCACATTTCCTGTCAAGTCAATCTGAGTGGAAACTGTTTCTCACACGAACAAAATAGTAATAATAATTTTTCAAAAAGTTCTGATCGTTCGTATTAAAATGTATTCATTATTTTGCACAAAACATGCCCAAAATTAAACCTATAAAATGTAAACGAAAAAATATCTATCTACCTACCTACCTAAGTGTATATCTATCTGTCTGCCTGTTCATTGTTTTATCATTTTATTGATTTAGATGTAACTTGGCCAATTAGTCATTTCTTTTTCATAATGAATATTGAGTTATTTTCCCCAAAATATTAAAAAAACAATTACATGTATTTTATTGAATACTTGAGAATCAAAATATAAAAAAAACTCCATTAGGCATGCACAGGTTTCCCCGTGAAATTATTGTAATTGTATTTATAACTCGTGGTAAAACAATGTCAGTATCCTACAACATAGTAGTCACGTTATTCTCCACGGGATGTGCTGAATTCAACGTAGTCATTTTGATAGTAGGCTAATATTGATACATACAGCATGTGTTGCATTTATGATAAAGCTCATATAGGGCTTTTCATTTTTTGTGGCTCCTGACATGTTTTTTGTTTTTTGGGGGGTCTAATACAGCTCCTTCAACATTTTCGGTCGCTGACCCGTGGGTTAGCTTGTTGTTCGGCCTGCAGACCCTGTTTAAAAAAATACTGGGGCTTTAAAAGTGCTACTGTGCTTAATTTATTTTCTTCGATTAATACATATTACATTTTATACTATTATTATTTTATTGTTAATTAAAGTACTTGAATTTGCCTTGATTATCTTAATCTGTTTTAAATGAAATTTAATTTATTGTTGGTTAGATAGACCTTGATGATTTGATGATCTTGTTGAATGGTTGTTTAAAAAATCATTATAAAAAGCTGCACAGTTACTTAGTATTTGGTAAAAAAAATACTCAAGTACTATTTTACTTTTATTCAGGTAATTATTTGTGCACAAACCTTGATAAAACATTGTGTATAACGTGCACCCAAACCTTTCAGTATATTTTTTACTTCTGGGTGGGTGGGTGTATCCCTTAACCACTAGATCGCAGGGCCACCATATCCTGTGGTGTGTCTTGGGCAAGTACAGCCTAGTGCAGGGGTCGGGAACCTATGGCTCGCGAGCCATATATGGCTCTTTCTACGAGTATCTGTGGCTCAGAGACAGATTTGATTGCATGCAAAATTTCTCCATCTTGTCCAAAAGTTGTTTCGTCTATTCTATTAAGTTACACGTAAAGCTAAACCGAAACTTACTAACAAATGATTACTTCGCAGTATATATATGGCACGTTTTTCACTACAATTTACAGTCAAGGTGTCACACAAAAAAAATGGGGAAAAAAAACTCGTTTTAGCTGTACAACGCTAAAGAATCCTTTATATAAAAGTTCACTTTATAATCTGTGTTCAGTGTTCAGATACCTTATGATGAATCCACAGAACTGTAAATACGCCAAAACACCGGAAGAGAACTTAGTCATTTGATTGGGTGAGTGGGAGGGATGGGTGGAGCTATGCAAAAAGTACTAGCACTCCTTCCCATCTTTCGCCAAAGGTAAGCACATAAGGCTCCCTATTCTCAGAATGTTGTGACGTTTTTACAAAATAAATGCTTGCATCTGGTTTTGAAACCAATATGTATGATAAAAAAGGGTCAAAAGGAGTTTAACCGATCTTGAGTCATTGCAAGAAAGAGACAAGTTTAAAGTGGTATGTTTTTTGATTTTGGGACAGGGGCTCTGGCATTATTCTCTTTTCATAATTTTTATCAAATCATCAAAAATAAATGTGCTGAAGACTAAGCTTTTGTCTGGGGCGCGGGTTTAGCAATTTAGTAAATTTGTCTCATAATATATGGTGTGGCTCTTTCCCAAAATAAAATTAATATTTTTTGCTTTTATGGCTCTTTGAGTCAAAAAGGTTCCCGACCCCTGGCCTAGTGCATCCCTCTCCAGGCCTACACATGTTTCCACCCGGTCTCGAACTGGAGACTTTTTGCGTGTTAGGCGAATGTGCCAACCACTGCACTACTTGAGTTATATTATTTTAAAGTACCAATACTTTTACTTGAGTTGGCTCAAGTAGAATTTTTGGCTACCCTACCCACCTCTGCTGACATGATAGACCTCTGTCAAAATGTTCCATCTAATCGCTTGTAATAGCAAACTGCATTGGCAAACATCAAACCTGTTAATCGTCTCTGCTGATTTATCTTGGTGCCCTCTTTTTTTAATTGCCTCTTTGTTCAAGGAAGGCGACGAGCTTAATAAAAAATTAAGACGCTTGAAATTCCTGTCAGTCCGAAACAGACTGCAATTAGCCTTTCATGTTGCTTCCCATAATTGCATTAGCTCAGTGGTAATAATAAACTGAACACCCTATTCAGAGCACAGTCCTTTCTGTTGGTTCGGCGGCCGTTTTCGGCACTTCGTTCCAAGATGTTGAAATTGTGGATTTGTACCCTTTGCATTCGTTTGGATTATGATGTCATATAACATGAAATAGCTTAAAAATCAATTGAACATGTTTATAGAAGTCACTAGGGCGTGACCTGAGTAAATGTTAGTGCCAACATCTTAGCTTATGACTAATGGTGACAAGGAAAAAAGTTGTTTCTGATATGACGAATCATTTGCTTTATGCCTTATGCAAAACTACTTAGATTGAAATAAATTGTCATATGAATGAGATATTTTTGCAATTCCGTGGTATCTAGAGTTGGGAGTGTCTCAGCTTAGACGTTTTTCAAGTTACAGGACGTTACCTGGTCCAATGGTTTTTTTCCTTTGTCTTTTTGTGGGCGAGCATCAACTGCCGTTACGCAAGAAAAAATAGGTGTATTGCAGTTGCTCATGTAGAGTTGCTCATTAATGGAAGAGAATAAGGGATCAAAAACAAAGATCACAGATACAAACTGAGAGTTCTCAGAACATAGCTGTGGGGCTGTCCATCTCAAAATCCAGAGGCTGTACAATCGATGCTCTGCCATGAGTACCAAAAAGTCCTCTAGGTTAGTTTAAGTGAGAAAATACACAAGTTAGATAATCCTCAAACAGACATATTTTTTTTACCATATTTTAAGCAACATATATTTGAAATGAGAGTTTGTATCCACCTCAATTATATCATATATATTTGCCCATTTTAGTTCCTTATTTTAAAGAAGAACCCGTCAAAATGTAATAAAATGAAACACATAATACTAATGTTCTGCTCTCCTAATGTGTGGAACACAATTTACCCGTGGGAATCGAACGCAGAATCCTATCTACCGTACCAGTGGTAATATACAGTAGGTGACATACTGGAGGGCATTCGATTTGATCTCATATTCACACCATTTTTGTTAAGGTGCCAACATAAAATGTACAATGTGTTTATTTAATGTCTATCAAATCAATCCAATTCATCATCACATACACAAAAGAGTAGTTTCCCTCATCATGCTTTTTTGTGTTTATTTATATCCTTCCTGGCGACTTTATGTTTTTTCTATTTGCTAACATTTGCCTCTGGCACCATGTCTAAAAATAGTGCGATAAAAAGATAAAATGGAATACCTTTTTGTATGTCATCCCGTCAGAAGATTTGGTGTTGACTCTGCTGAGACCCGGGTTTGATTTCCATTGCATCCAATGTTTTTAGATAGTGGTGAGAGATATCTGCTCAATCAATGCACAAACCTTGGTAAAACCTCATGTGTAACGTGCACCCAAACATTTGAGTTCTAAGGCAAAAAAATAGATGCATGTTATATACAAATAATGGCATTTAGGTGGCAATTACTATACTTTAAAGTGATTTTTCCTTTAGTTTGTTGCCGTGATGTTGTACACAGAAATTTACTCAATGACTATAAATGACCATGTGCCTAATTGGAAACTCTCTACTAACATCTCACCCTATGCATTTGTGTATGTTCTCCAGATCTTCTACAAAGTCACACGAGATATTTTCCCGGGTGAGGAGCTTCTACTTTTCATGAAGGCAGAAGAGTATTCATGTGTCTCATCCATGGCTCCTGATATGCACGGTCTGAAATCACACACACACACATATAAATGTGAATTATCTTTTTGCGATTTGATCTTTTTTCAACAATTTACTAAATATTACCCCTCCCAATTATTCAGAGGAAAGGCAGTTCCGTTGTGAGGACTGCGACCAGCACTTTGAGTCCCGCAGCCAACTGTTGGACCACCAGATGCAGGAGTGTGGGATGCCCCCCTCCTCCTTTCTCGATGCAGGTGTGAATTGTTAATCACGAAGAGCAAATGCTTTCTATAACACGACAATATGCTGGTTGTGTTTAGGAGAGGACAGCGACCTCAATGCCCAAGAACCTCACGACCTGCGGCCCCTCCACATGTCTCATGACTTCCACGAGTGTAAAGAGTGTGATCAGGTCTTCCCTGATATGCAGAGGTGATTTCTTTATCCACTGATTTAACACATTTACCCGCTGTCGTATTGTTTCGGATTTGGGGATTTTTTTAGCGTGTTTTTGATGCATGAAATCGAAACCAAATTTATTTAGAGCAGTGGTACTCAATTAGTGAGGCAGGCCATCCAGGGTGGCATCATCTTTTAAGCGAAGAATTGTTTTTAGGCTTGAATAACACCAAGCCCAGATACAAAATCCAGGTTAATTGACACCCTTAGTGGTTTTATTTCCCCTTCTCATTTATTGTTCTTTTTTGTATCTATGCTGCCTGCAGCCTGGAGGCTCATTCCCTGGCCCACTCTGAGGAGCGAGAATACAAGTGTGACCAATGTCCCAAGGCCTTCAACTGGAAGTCCAATCTGATCCGACATCAGATGTCACATGACAGTGGCAAGCACCACGAATGTGAAAACTGCTCAAAGGTAAAGTGACGACTTTTTCGGGGAAGACTGTGATCAGGCATTGTCATTGTGGTACAGTGGTACCTCTTTATACGAGCCCTTCCACGCACAAGATTTTTGAAACGCAAGTCTTGCTCGCTTTACGAAAAATGATACAGTTCAGGAGCAATCCCAGAGACGACCACTACAGATCGCTCGAGACTGCTCCAGTTTGCGCACGCGTCTTTCGCCATCAGGCCCCTGATTCTGTGCCCTAGGTTATACCTGTAGAGTGCGTGTATCCTGCAGCGAGTTTGTTTTGATGACTTTAATCGCATTTTATAGGATCTAATTTCAGTGACTCTGTGAGCTTATCCCTGAGTTTCAAAAAGGGAAACATTAAGGTGCATTAGAAAACCAGGAGAATTATGCCAATTGAAAACCACACACAAACATAATTGCGGTATTTTTGTTAGTGACAAAGCCAAAGAGTACAATCGATAAGCAGCGAGTGCCGATCACAAAGTCTCGGAGCAGTTTACCCAGCGCTTTGCTGCAATAATTTTTGAAAAATGATCCATTCCTGTTGCAAGAAAACAACAAAGAGGAAGAGGAACCAGAGAAACTGCCATCTACAAAGTAAATTAAAGAGGTGCTTAGTGTTAAGAAGTTGTCGAAAAAAACAACCAGATAAAGTGGCAACTGGGCATCAGACTCTGAAATGACACTCGCATTACGAATTTTTGTAACATTTTGAAAGGGTGAGACAAATTTGCTTGGATACGTTTTTTTTTTTTGTTTTTTTTTCATTTTTTCAAAAGACCTGTAGAAAGTGATAGCAAGTGAAGCTAAGATGAGTAAATAAAGTGAAACAGTAAACAACGAATAAAATTGTCCTGCAAAAATATTTCCGTGTTTACGTTCATTCAAAGTTACAGTAACTTTAATTTTAAGTGGACAGTAAATTCTTACGCATCATAAAGGGTCCTGTGCCCTCACTCATGTTAGCTTATTACAATATATTGGATATGTAATTACCGTTTGAACTGTTTTTTTAATTATGTGTTTTATAGCTATTTAAGGTTATTTTGATCCTTTTGGGCGGCCGAGAACGAGCAAATTAGTTTTTAATAATCTCATATCGGTAAAATGATCTCGTTACACGACCAATCTGAGTTACAAACAAGATCCTGGAGCGAATTAAGCTTGTATGTAGAGGTACCACTGTATTCTAAGTCAATTTGTTTGTGTATTGTTGGTGGATAGTAACACCCCTGTGTGTGCTTGTGTGGTTCCTTCCACCAGCAGGTGTTCACAGACCCCAGTAACCTGCAAAGACACATCCGTTCGCAGCACGTAGGGGCTCGAGCCCACGCCTGCTCTGATTGTGGCAAGACGTTTGCAACGTCTTCGGGGCTAAAGCAGCATAAGCACATCCACAGCAGTGTCAAGCCCTTCATGTGTAAGTCACTAAGACCCTACCTATGTAAGTCTTCTTAGTACATTATAATAATAATGCGATGATGACATGATTGTATGGTTAAAAACTTGTTTTGGGAATCCTTGTTCGATCCTTATCAGCTTGGCCAATGCTACTAATGATATATTGGGTTAGATAAAATAAACAGGGGATATTTCGAGTAGTGACGTAATTTAGTAGTTAGTAGGGGCTAGCAATACTTTGAATTTTGGTATCAATCCAATTAAAGCCCATACGGGGTCTTATCGATCCATACTGATCCAATACTGATACTTTTTGCGCGATCATTTAATAATTGACACCTTACCCCTCTTTGATTAAGTCTATGATTACAATCAACACAGCACAAAGATTATATCCATTTTTCAAATCATTTTATTCTTATCAAATTACAACAGTGCAAACTTTAACAGTATAAAACATAAATATGTTTACTACAACCTTTTCAGAACTAACGTTAAGAGAGACTAACCCGAAAAAGAAACAATTTAATCCAGTAAGAATACTGGTTAACAATGTCAAAAACATAACTAAGACCCTTCCATTCCACAATGTTCTGAAAATAAATTAATAACGTATTGTTTTTGAATTGGACACCTGCAAAGAAGATTGCATGGGATATCAGTACAATATTTTGACTAGTATTGCGCTCTGTTGTTTGTTATTTTGACTATTATGAACTGTTCACATTATTGTCCCGATCCGCCAATCATGTTGCTGGTTTTTGATTCCCACACCCTTTAGGGCGAATCAGCATTATAACCTAGAGGATTTAATAAAAAGAAAGGGCTCAGCGGAGGTATTTTTAGAACTTATTGGAAATGCTTTCTTTGCCAGGTTATAATCTGCAGATGTCTTCGCCTTATTTTGAGTGTCTTTTAAACTTTAAACTTGGCTCTGTTACCATGTTAACAACGGATTGTTTTTTATTGAGGATCTGATTTTTATTGAGGAACAGTAACATGTTTACATTTTTGTTGCAGCTCATTGCGCTGTAAAGAGTGAGTTTTTTTCATGTGTTTAAGTAAGTTTATGGTGGTGCCAAGTTAGCGAACCAATTCAAGAGTCCACACCCCACAGCACGCATACTTCTGGTAGGGGTGGGCAGATAGATCTGGATGCTCTTTCACTCTCCCATTGCCCTCTCCTGTGCTCCTCTGCCTGCGCTATCTGCTCAGAGAAGCTGCTCTTCGAGGAAATTGGTGAAGGAGCGAAGTATTGACCCCAGGACAATAGTATGGGTACGATGTGAATACTCGATGCACCCACCTTTAGTGGTTATTTTGTCAGCCAACAAACACCAGCAGGCAAATATGCTGATCATTATTTAACTAGTATATAATTAAATCCTTCAAATGCCCTCTTTCACTGCCTGGCAAGACACAATCTAAACCTTTCACACTTTTCTTTCCCAAAAACATTACAACCTCAAACCTTTTCCTTCTTTTCTGAACCTGTCAGATGCTCGGTTGAGAAAGGCAACCCACACACCAGATTGTTTTCAAACACCAGGCATTTAATATACATACTTTTATGCAGGGCTAGCTGAGCTTAACCCCCAACTGTGTCACCCTTCACTCATTCTTCCATCTCTTCAGTGCTATTTTTTCCAATAGCAACCACATGCACTAAAGTTTGAGCCCATATGGCCGCATAAACTGTAATAGGTTTGTCAATTGTGGTTTATTATTGCGTTTAGAATAAACCATTGCTATCCAGGGAGAAGGACCAAGACTTCTTCAGAAGAAGAATGTGTCTTGAACAGCATATAGTATTGCGAATGAAATAGCTTTATCTGTCTTAAAAAGCATTTTAGCTGGCGTCATCTACTGATGAACTAATAGGAATGTGTTCCCTTTACTATCCTACAATTGTATATGATGAGTTTTTAGACTATAAAGCTCTCCTAAAAACCCCAAATTACCCCAAAATTTAAAAGTAGGCCTCGTAACCCGGAGAGCTTTATACACAGAATACGGTGGATAAGACGAAAAATGCATATGTAGTATTGATAGGTGTGGTTTATTACAGCAATGTAATCAATCTATCAATTAATCAATCAATCAATTCAATCAATAATCATCGCCAGCCCCAACCGCTCCAATATAATGTATGCAACAGGATTAGAACCTAGGTCTTGACGGGGAAGGTGGCATGCTTCACCACTAGACTACCAGTGGTACAGATGACATATGTAAAGGCATTAGAAATTATCTCATTATCACACCATTTTAATGTTCCAGAAACAGTGATTTCAATACATTCTGATAAGTTAAAAAGTCTCTCCTCTTCTTTCCCTTTCATCAATAACATTGCGAAAGACAGAAAACGGGAAGTATTTCAGAAAAATACGATACAAGCTCTTTTACGTATGTGCACATATTAAATCAGGAGGTTTATGACGCACAGGTGAAGAAGCGGATAAAGTGACAAAAGACTATTTTTTTGGGTGCGCCTCATTATCCAGTAAACCTTATAGTGCAGAAAATATGGTACTTCATTTGCATAAATTGCAATTGAGTATAAGACATATTTTTTTAATAATGCGCCTTAATACTTGAAAAGGCCAATGCTACCTTTTTGGGTAAAATAAAAAGTCAAAACAGACAGCACAGAAGAAGATATTGCTAGTTTTCTGCATAGAAGAAACATATTGTTTCGTGGAAGAAGAAGACATTGCTAGTTTTTGACAAAGAAGATCTTACATTTCAAAAAAGTAGAAAATGTCGAGCCTGGGAAGCATACAAAAGAATAACACACTTGAATGCATGTCTATGAAATCATATAAATGTTTTTCAAGTATAAATCACTATCGCAAGTTGCAATCCGGAAATAAGGTAATTGTATATCTAATAATTGCTACAGTGTACAGTAGGTGATGTTTTACATGATGCTTTTGTGTTTTACCATTATATTTATTTGGGGGGTTTACTGAAAAATAACAACTTAGAAAACATTAGGTGGTGCTTGCCTGCAGCTGGTTCTGGACTTGGTGGGCCGACCAAATTGAGTTTCTTATTCGCATCCCAGCATGGCGTCGTCACTGAGTCGAGTGATTTCGAAGCCTATAGCTCGTTTACTTTTGCCAAGCTTGCACTTATCTTACAGGTTAGTTTTGTGAGCTGCTCCTATGAGTTTTTACTACCCACTCTTGCTCTCTGCACACTAATTTACCTCGCTCTCCAGATATAAATATTGGTTCGTGGTCTCTCATAATTGCACCTAGTTTATATTCATCACTCTGTGGCACAAAGCAAAAATAAACTAACAACTTCAAAAAAATCAATTTGCTGCCCCCCCTATAACCAATTTTATGTGTTTCTTGCTTACTGACAAGTCTGTATCTTTTAAAAACTGAATAAATTAAGATTTTCTGTTCAGAACTTAGTTACCTTACACACTGTACTCATGTGGAGAAAATGAGCGCCATCTTATGATCAGCTGTTCCACATTTGCACATCTCAAGTTACCCAACATCTCACCTCCTTCTTTGAACCATATTGAGAACTAGGGTTGGGCAGATCAATCGCAATATCGATATTATTTATACTGAGCGAGTACTTTAATCAGATTGACACTATAGTCTTTGGATCACTAATTCGCGCCTTCACCAAATTGTTTTAATACCCCGCCATTTCCTCTCAGCCAAAGACGTCAGCCACTCTCTAAGTTTAGACCTGAGTGTGTAACTGACAGGAACACGTTCAACACCTCTCCTTACCTGGCCTGCTGCTGCATCCTGCTTGCCAGTTAGAAAGACGGGCTAAATATATGGCGAAACCCCTATCAAAAATATGACAGAGGCAAACAAGCGCAGCACAACCTTTATTTCAACTACAGGAAAGGACAATGCCAGGTGTCATTTGTGTGGTAAAGTCATCTGCTAATGTGGCAACACCACAAATTGACACAAACACATGAAAAAGGAGAGCAACTAACTGCAATCAAAAATGTAAACATGTTATTGTTTTCCTGAACAACATCTGTGTATCTGTTGTGACTATGGCAAAGAAACCAAAAGGGCTTTTTACGGACTTTATTTTCAAAATATTGCGCAATGGAATATATTTTAGTTGAAATTATCGTGCAGTATTTGTATTTTTGTTACATTGCAGCTTTTTCTCAATTATTCTATAAACATGAAGTTCCTAAGCATATCCGATCGTTATTGAGTATTAGTATTTATTTGGAGCGGATCTATACCAAAATTCACAGTATCGCTTCCTCCTACTGACAACACTCCTTACTATACAAATAACTAACTAGGGAGCATTTAATTGCACCCGCATCATGAACGAGCTGACTTATGCTGTAATGATGATGATACAAGCCAGGCGGTGGCGGGCAGCGAGTAAAAAAATACCAAGTCCTGTACAGCTCCTTTAAGTAGTTGGAATCAGTTATTTGTATCCTGTTGACAAAACATTTTTGGTCTTTATTTACTATTATCACTTTTAAAACAACTGTATTCATACACAAATATTTATTGACATTCAGGATGAGTTTTTTATAGAAAATATTGATTAGCCATGACAACCATGATCTGAATGTAATTATGAAAAAGATAAAGTATTTATGCATGTTTGCACATCCAGGGTCAAACAGTGTCACAATAGCACTTAAGTTGACTGTGGGAAGGTTATCTAGCACAGGATGACAGGGACCCAGCTTGGGGACAAGGTGAGGGAGTTAAAGGGGCAATGGGAGAGGCTGAGTGTGGGCAATAAGGGTGGGAGGCAGCTAGGACGTGGGACCTGTCCTGGGAACCAGACTGCAGGATAGGAGTCATTCAACTCTGCTTCCTTCACAAACTTAAAATAGCGCCATTGTACTTCATACACTTAAGAATGTGTGTTTGTGTGCATTTGTGCATGTTAGTACACTTGCATTCCTTTGTGTGTCCTATCTCGGATTGTCAGTTCAGTGTTGTTGTACGAGTTATTGTGTGTTTGCGTATGCAATTGTTTACGGAATCCTTTGGACACAATGAGGCCAGTGATGCCTGGGAACCCGGTTTGATGTCCAGGTGATGAGTGGGAAGAACCGACTTACACTGTCATCTGATTACAATACCAGGATCTGGACACGCCACCCCCTTCTTGTTCTGATGGAAGACCATTTTCAAAATATTGAAGGAAACAAAAGCATTTCCCTCTGCATTTCCTCAGTGTCACTTGTTAAGTAAATGTGCTTGTGTGATGTCATTGTTGATATTTTTTGTATCCCTGAATCACAGTCCAAAACCGCCTTTGTATACTTTGTGTGCACTGCAGGTGAGGTCTGCCATAAATCCTACACCCAATTCTCGAACCTGTGTCGCCACAAACGCATGCATGCCGACTGCAGGACGCAGATCAAGTGCAAAGACTGCGGGCAGATGTTCAGCACCACATCCTCTCTGAACAAGCACCGAAGATTCTGCGAAGGGAAGAACCATTTTACGACAGGAGGAATGTTTGCTCAAAATATGCCACTACCTGGTGCCCCTGGATTGGACAAATCCGCTTTGGCCATGAGTCACAGCAGTGCCAGTTTGGCTGATTACTTTGGAGCTAGCCGCCATCATAGCGGGCTTACTTTCCCTGCAGCGCCAGCCTTCCCATTCAGCTTCCCCGGCCTTTTCCCTTCTGGAATCTACCACCGCCCACCACTCATTCCAGCCACTTCTTCCCCTGTTAGGCAGCTATCACACCCTGCTGTTGCTGGGAATAGTGCAGAGCTGAGTAGGAATCCCCGGCTGCCTCCGAGCCCAGGAGTTCAGGAGTCCAGAGAACTGCTTAAAGCGCTCCAGAAGGACCACAGTGCACCTGAAAATCAGATCCTAGCTTCAGGACTTCAAACTCAGAGGTCATTCTCCTCCAGAAAGCAACGCAACAAGCAGAGTGACCAGTCTGAAAGCAGTGATCTGGATGATGTCAGCACACCGAGTGGAAGCGATCTTGACAGTATGTCGAGCTCTGAACTTGAAAGTGATATGGACAGTGAGAGAGATAAAGGGGCAGATGGCAAAAACCTCAAAAGGAAGACCAGTGACGGAAGCCCCCATAATCTGAGCCTGATGAGCAGCTGCGCTGATAAACACTTAGCCGAATCTTCCCCTATCACTTCCTCACTGAATGAGAATACAGCAGTCACAGGGGCTGTGAATGACTCGATTAAGGCCATTGCCTCCATAGCTGAAAAATACTTTGGCTCAACAGGCCTAGCTGGTTTGCAGGACAAAAAAGTGGGGTCACTGCCCTATCCTTCTATGTTCCCTTTACCTTTCTTCACATCTTTCTCTCCACCAGTGTATCCAATTCAAGACAGAGATGTGAGATCCCAAGTGCAAAAGGGGGAGCTGCAGTTTCAGGCAGATGATTGCAAAAAAGCTCCGTCGTTAGAGTCACCGTTTGACCTCACCACGAAACGTAAGGAGGAGAAGACTACCGCTTTAAAACAAGAAACTTCACACTTGTCCAGTCAGGATCAGCCTTTGGACCTCAGCTTAGGGATAAGGGGGCGTGGATGTAGTGCTAGAGGAGAAGAGAAGCAATCAAAGGAGGGTCCTCAAGAGGAGAAGACAGTCACAGTGACTCCAAAGCCTGACTCTTCATTACAACATGCCAGACCTACTCCTTTTTTCATGGATCCCATCTACAGGTATTGTTATTCCCAGTGATTTCGTCCCAAATCACATACATAGTCACGAACACTACCACTTTACGTGTTGCACTATCGCCATTTTTTTTAAATCGCTTTTTAAATTTAAACAACAACATTTAATTTCATTGTCTTGAAATTAAATTTACAAATCTCAACTCTTTAAAATTCACACATAATTTTACAGTGTGGTGTTACACCAGTGAAATCAATAACTATTCTTGCAAACTGTCTATTATCTACCCTGGTCATATCCTTTGAGAGGGGTGACCGACAGCAAGACAAACACATACAAAAATAAAGAAAATTTAAAAAGGAAAAAGTAATAAAAAAACACAACATTTTCTGGACCATGGTCAACCGAAATGCCCAAACACCCAAACAAGTTAAGCACCTCAGCACCCATGTCGGTCATGCTTTCGTCCCTCCAGATGAAACGGGACACAAGAAAGCGGCCATGTTACTCAGGGTGACAGAACACACTCTTCTTTTCAACAGCAAGGCCTGACAGCTTTCACTGGTTTACCCCTGCCGCATCAAACAGGTGCCCTGCCCATCCCTTAGAACACGTATAAACATCCCACTATCCTTTTACAACACCTCTCCACTCATTATATATTGTGGCAAACTGAAATATGCAAAAGTGCAAGACCGATTGTGAACTTTTAAAGAACTTAATGAATGTGGTGGCATCAAAATTGCTGACACAAATGACAACTGAACAGTAAGCAGACTTTACTATTTTAGCTTTATATTACAAGCAATGAATTATTTGAGTAAATGTGTTAGGAGCTGATGGAAATCTACTATTAGCAGGGTTGAGAAGAGGAGGATGAGTGATCCGTTTGAGACGTTGAAGGACAAGTACATGCGGCCATCTCCAGGCTTCCTATTTCATCCTCAGGTATGTTCATACTCCACCGCTATAGGTATCCCCCGTTATCGCGGTTAATGGGTACAGAACCCCCCGCGAAGAGTGAACATCTGCGAAGTGGCGTTGCACCTTCATAAAAGCCCTTCCCAACCTGCCCCTGTGATAGTATTTGCTGTCTGCTGAACACAAGGCACGATGCATTGATATCAACGACAACAAAGACAATTCAATTCAAAATCCGCAAAGCAGTGAACCAGCTAAAACCGAAGCACGAAGTAGCGAGGGTTCTCCACACACATTTGATCCGTCATCCTTGTGAAAACAGCCTAGCAAAGTGAAAACAGCACCTTTTCAGTCATAAGCCTATCTTCCCTCTTTTTTTTAGCCATTTCAGGTCTGGTTTTTACAGGCTGTTTCATTTGACTGATTTATGTCTTCTGTCAGGACTGTTGCAAAGGGGCAGCTTGCAACGACCACATGGTCGTACCACATGCCTTAATGAGGTGTCCTATCTGTAGAAACACTAACAGAGTGCTTAAGCCATCTTTATGACTTTATGATGTCTGGACACACAAATCATTCCCAGAAAGCCTGGTGTAGGTCTAAGTCGAACCAGCCAAGAGGCCCCCCATATACTTTTGAGTGGGTTTGCTTTCAGTCAACTGAGTCACTGCATGGCCATAAATCATACCAAGAAAACCTGAAAGACTGAATAACTTTTTTTTAACTGTGATGTGATTCAACTTCTTTAATGCTTAGCAGGTTATTAAATAGCTCACCAATAAATACTCATATTACCTACTGCCTCGTAATATTATGTTTTTGATATCAAGCACAGGGAAGTGGTAGTTACTATAAGAGTGACCGGTAATTCTGCCAAGATGACTTTGCACTTAATGGCTTCTTTAAAGTTGAACACATCAAAACCCTTGTTTAGCTAAAGTTATGTAAATATGTGGAAGTTTCTGACTATGTCCCCCTTTCCGCTCTACAGTTTCGCCTGCCAGATCAGAGCTCTTGGGTAAGTTATATTTCTCATAGTCATGCATGGACACTATAAGAATGCTGGAGCATTGCTTTTCACCATCTTGTTCCAACACTTAAATTTCCCAGCACCTTGACACCTTGGGTTTTCTCTGTCCCTTTGACAGTTTGGCCAACACAAATTTTCACTGTCTCATCCGCCTCCAATAAAGAAAAACATGTGTTAAATTGAGAATAATTTGACTGAAAGGACTTGTGTAAGGTGTGAATTCAAACCATTCGAAAACCTGTATTAATGTGGAAATATTATTAATAACAATAGCAATAATAATAATTTGAGTTGTTGATTATTCGTTTGTTTAAACCGACACAAATACTGATACCCAAATTTTGAGGAGTCTTACTGCGTAACCATTCCACATAAAATTATATTACGTCTGCAAAAAAACCCTAATGTTTTTAAAGAAATACATTGTTACCAAATGATTATTTACAATACCTAAATTTCAGGTTCTTTATTGTAAAATGGTCACTACAAGTCAGCTGATTCTGCTTTCAGGTATTGTTGCGATCATAGATACTGTAAAAAAGCTAGTATGATATTAATTGCCATAATATTCACTTTTTTGTGTACAGTTACCCAATGCTAAATTTATTGCAGCCTGATTATCCTGGAATGGGTTTTACCTCTTGTGTGCCCCTTCTAAAGATTTCTTATTTTCCTCGTGCTGAGGTTTTGAGTTTTCCTTGCCCGCATGTCGGTTTAAGATCAGTGTAGTTGTAACCAGTGCAGTCCTTTGAGACATTTTGAGATTAAGGGTTATACAAATAAATGTGACTTGTTTTGACTAGAAGAAATGGTGGGCACCATATTTGATTTTTAGTGGCCTATTTAGAATAACATACTTAAAAAGACTTCATGGTTAATCATGCATACGAGTTCAAGGGGCAGACGCCAAAGATCAGTTTAGTCCCAGCTGGGGTCATAAGTCGATGCAAAAGGCTGAGAAGGCATTCTTGTCAACGTATACATATTTCATTCATTTCATAATGTGTGGGCTGTATAAAAAAATTTGGTCAGGGAATGTTCTTTTTGTTTTTCAATATATTTTGTTGGACTGATCTCATCTTTACCATTTTGGCTCTAATCAGTTGCTGGTAGCAGATGAAGTCATATTGGTTAGCTATTCTCGCGCCACTCTACATAGTCGGTCTTGCTCTGAGTAAATAGGTGCTGTGTTGTATTTACAAGGTTTCTTATTGCATAATAAGGGTAATTGCAATCATTAATAAGGGGAGCGAATGGCTGTGGTTGACAGGTATAAGAAGGTATGCTTAGATCTTAAGTCAACCTCCTTGGTTCAATGTGACTTTTAAGTTTTATTTGCAAATTCTGAAATACAAAATAAAAGCTTAAGTATGTGAGGTGTTTCTAAAAATTGGTTGCTTCCCTTGAAAGCTCTATCGTTCAAAACTAATATAGCAGTTCAATGTCTTTGGTTTTCCCCTTTTTTTAATCATTTTAATTTGTTTACATCTTGGGAACCTTAATTATGTACTGGGCTGGTTTAAATAAAGGCTGAGATGGGAATTTCCAGCAGTGCAACACCCTCAAAAACTGCTTTAGAACATTGAGTATGTTTGCTTATACAGATAATGGAGTGTGCCATTTGCAAATGAGCGAGGAAGCGGCGACAGTAGACTGTGCTGTCAAGGCAGTTGTTTAGTCGGAGCTACTTTAAATGTCCAAGGGTAACAGTCTCTGTGGGACACTCACTGGGAGTGGGAGGGAATCGAGGGGTTGAGCTTGATGCTCTAGCCAAACATCTGGTTGCTGATAAAGATCAACAATTGAGAATGCATCTCACTAATTAGGCTCTCGCAGCATCACAGACTTCTGAAGATAGCCAATCAAGCACTGGTCCCACTGCGACACTACAGCAACAAGCAAGTTCACAAATGCTTGAACATTGCCTTGGGGATAATATAAGGGGTTTTCATGAGGTGTCTGTGATTTTTGTGTACGTGTGTTGTAATGCATGTGCAACTAACGCGGCGTTTTATCCAAAATAGTACAGTGAATGACCTTGGGAAAATTACCTCATAGTGCAGTCGGCTCTCTTCTTGACATTAAGAAGCTTAAACATTTCACACACAACGTACTGTGGGGAAATTAAACACATTTAATCAAGCTACCGTAATTTAACGCCCAAAAGGTGCACCATGTTTAAAGGCGCACCCTCCGTAGTTGGTTTTATTTCTGTTTTTATCAACAACTACAGCACACCGGCTCATTGGCTGTGAGTGCTGTGAGAGTGCTGCGCGAATGCTTTATAACCACACAGACACGCAGACAAGTGTGCATATTTAAAAAAAATCAGCAGGAGCAAAAGTGAGTTTAGTTGTGGTTTAACTGAATATTAATTAAAAAGTAGAACAAACAGATAAAAACTTGTCGGAGTTCGTTTTTCAGATTCCTTCAACTTGCAAACCATTGATTTGTTAATGTTCAATTTTCTCACGGCTGCTCAATTTCCATGTTCTTCTGCGTAGAAATCAACACAACACGGTGAACGAAAACACAGAAAGCATTCAATGGAGGGAAAATGAGGTTTTCGATTGATTTCATATTGGTAGGAAACAACTGTCTTTAGCCTCTGTTAGCTCAATAACATTCAAATTGCTAGATATGTTACGCCGTTAGCATCCATGAGTACTTCCGTTAACAATGCATTGAGTGTGACCTTGCGCGACCTCCGCGCAAGCGGGATGTGATGGCAATCAATAAAGAGACAACTAAATGTCACAGGAGACGCATAGAAGTCGCATTTAGTTGGAAATGTAAACAATCTCACAAAAACATTAGATTCACCCAAGATTATTGTGAGTCTTGACTTGGCCAATGCTTGATCCGAGTGACCCCTGGGACCCGGGAGCGGGTGCCCAACCCTAAGGCTACCAAGCTGGTCTCCATCTGGCACTCTGCATAAGAAACAGGGCGCACTGCCTTATAGGGCGCGCTCTACATTTTGAATGGAATCTGAGACGTATGTGCAACTTATGGGAATAAAAATACGGTAATTCATAAAAGGTAAACAACCATATTGCAAAGGGAATCCATTGGTAGCTGTTCCTACACCTAACAAATTACAACTAGTTTGACCAAATTAAATTTAAATGAGATGAATGGTAAATGGTCTTCATTTATATAGGGCTTTTAAAGTCAATGAAGACCTCCCAAAGCACTTTACAATGTGCTTCACACACACACTCATACACCAATAAGGAGTCAGCCATGTGAGGCGCCTACCTTTTTGGGAGCATGAGGGATTCAGTGTCTTGCCCAAGGACACTTCGACATATAACACGGAGGAGCCGGGAATCGAACCTATGACCTCGTGATCCCAAGATGAGTGCTCTACCTCCTGAGATAATGCCGCCCACATAGAATAATATAAGTCTAAAAACGTATGTATATATATATATATATATATATATAGCCTAGATGGTAAGGCGCCCGCTTTGAGACTGGGAGGTTCGGGTTCGCGCCCCGGCCGAGTCATTCCTAAGACTTAAAAAGTGGTCGGCGGCGCCCTCTGTTGGCTGCGGCTGCATCGGCTCGCTACAACGGGTCAGGTGCAATCGACATTTCGTTCTGTGTACATTGTTACACAGAATGACAATACAAGGAAATTATTATTATTATTATTATTATATATATATATATATATATATATATATATATATATATATATATATATATATATATATATATATATATATATATATATATATATATATATATATATATATATATATATATATATACATCTGTGTGTGCTGCTATGATACGATGCAAAGGGATCTAATCTATTGTATCCATCCATTTTCTGCACGGCCTATCCTCCAATTCCAGCTGACTCCGGGCAGTAGACAGGGAGACACCCTGAACTGGTTACCAACCAGCCAGTCACGGGGTACACAGAGACATAAAATCCTTCACACGTCCATTCATACCTAAGTACAATCAATCTGCCATGCATGTCTTTGGAGTGTGGGAGGAAACCAGAGTGCCTGGAGGAAACCCACGGGAAAAACGTGCAAACTCTGCACAGGGAAGCTGGGTTTGATCCCAGGACATCTGAACTGTGGGGGCTAGCGCGCTAACCACTCATCCGCCATGCCAACCCTTAATCTAATCTAATGTAATCTAATATACACAATATTGTATGATATATGGATTGTTACCCTAGCCTGATATTGTAGTGACATCAGCAAAGAGAATATACTTTATTTTTAGTGAAACTTTACAAAAGTCATTTCTTACAATAAAGGGTCCTCACACAAACCCTTAGGGACTCCAAAGCTTTACCTTTTTAACCCTTCAGCCAAGGCCTCATGCAGTATCTCTCATAGTTTTTGAAAACTATATAACAACACACATCATCATAATAACTTTCATATCATGATGACGTCCGGATTTACAACTGCGATCACATCCAGAATTTTACACTCGCCTGCCGGCCCAACCAAAAATGGTTTCTTGCTTTGTCATTTGATAGTTTTTCTGAGACTCAAATTTTTCTTTCCATCCATTTTCTATCCTTTTACTGCAATTGCATGTTCTTTTTTTATTTTGCCTATCTTCTTGTCCTTGGTCACGCTCCCCTTCAGAACGTATTCACCTCTCTGCTGACTATTTACTCAATCTTAGCGAATAGCCCGAATGTGACGGTGCTGAAAACAAGAGATGGAATGTCAGCGCGGAGGCAGCGCTCCCGTAACAGACCCCAATCACTGCCGATTTGCTGCCTTGATGAAATAGAAACAAGCTGAAAATAATGCAAATTTTAGGGCCTTTTTGTGTGCGTGATGTGTTTGTGTGTATGTATGGAATTGCCTGTCGGGCCCGATGCTCTATTGGGACCACCGCCTCTCTGCCTCCCCCTTGTATCCCCACTCCTCCCCCTTTTCCGTCCCTTTCAGCACAAGCGATATCATTATTACCCATGTCTGGCCCTTGATCAGCAATGTCAACATCTTTCATATTGACGAATGTGCTGTCTGCCCGCATTGTGCACGGAATGGTTTACTGGCCGGCAGTGGACATGAATCACTCCACGTGCAAACACAAACACACACGGACGTGGATCTGACAACACGTACAATCGCAGTCGGTACAACATGCATGCCCGTAAGCGCTCCTTTGCATGCATCTCAAATACGTTCTCGTCCAAGCATAAACACACGTACACATCTGTTTTCACACACACAGGTTGCGATTAATCAACTCTGACCACCTCGCAGCAAATACTTTCTTGTCCATATATCCGCGCAGAGCGCAAGCAAGAAGGCGTAATTCTTCCGAGGATATCTGATGAAAGCGACTGTTCAACTTCATTAGCAGATTGCTTTCAGTCGTTAATTCTTTCCTTGTGTCTGTTTTGGCAGAGAAAGTTCTGCAAAACAATACAAAAACTTTTCAGGGCAGGTCAGGGAGTGGAATGCAGGATGGTAAAAGGAGAATAGAATTGAATTGTCTTTATATTAATCAGGGTTTGGGAGTAACGGAATACATGTAACTGTGTTATGTTATCAGGATATTAAAACAATGAATTTGTTTTCTGTTACAGTAAAATAGACATCATCGGATTACAGGTAGATTTAGTTAAAATAAGGAATACTATGGAGGATTAAAATTTGTTTTAAAACTATATTTCATATACATGAAGTGCCAATTGGAGGTAAGATTGGGTCGAAAAAATTCAGCCCGACCCAACCCGAGTCACAGGTATATAAACCCAAACCCGCCCAAACCTGACGTATTAACTTGCTTTGATAAACGAGCCTGAAATAAACCAGAAGCTTCAATTTGCTGCCATAGTAAAAGTGATGCTTTACTCCGACTGTGCCTACTGCAGCGCTGAACTGTGCGTTTTGGCTGAACCACTCAGCTTGGGGTTTACTAAGTCCCTCAAATCAAGTCTGCACTGCAAGTGCAGCACCTAAATGAGCGTGTGCATCTCGGCAACGTGCAGCGAACGAAAGTGAAACTGAACAAAATGGCACTGAAAAGAAAATCAAATTCTGCAGATTACAAGCTGCAAACAAACTGGAAGTTTTGGCCAAAAAGCAGAAAGAAAGATTGTAAAGCTTGTAAGCTATTGGCAAGAACCAGAAATGACTTCTGACGTGAGGGAGGTAAAGGGAGAAACCCGCGCGTCTTTTACCCCAACACCGAGGAGGAAAATTTCTTTTGATTTAGTGACCTGGAGTTAAACTGATTTTCTTTATCTAAATAGTTACTTGAGTAAGAGTAAGTGCTTGCTGTGTAGATTTGTATCTAGTTGTTATAGAGTCTCTATATTATTCTAAGTGGGGTTCTGAATAACATTTGGAGGGGTCTTTCTATTATAAAACCAGTTGCAGGATTCAATCTTGACAAAAGACTGGTGTGAAGCTTGGATTTTGGAAAATTGCCACTGACTTAGGTTTTGTTTTTGTCATAGCCTGCTGTATTCCACCCCTAAATAATTGTCAGGCATTTAGAAAGTGCACATGTGAACCCTTTGCAGTTCTATTATGTTCTCACAAGCGCGAATATTTCTGGTTTCCTTGTTATTTTCCGCTTCACTGCAGTGTCTGTTTCACCCATCGCATCATGCAACCCAAATTTTAAAAGAACAGGAAGAACAGAGTGTCATTCTTCAAAATGTTATCACCTCATGCCCTATCAAGAAAACAACTTATTTTGTGTGTTTGAATGAGTCTGTTTCAGATCTGTTTCTTATAATCTGGTAATAACATAATAACATGTTACCAACATATAAATGACTCGATAACAGTTGATATTTCAGAAATACATACAGTATGTAACTGGTACCATTTTAGACTTATTAGTAGCAAAGAAGTAGCTGTTGACTCTCAAAACGTTGGTGACCATGCTTTGTCCATTCCTTTTATGTTTTACACTCATCCGGTCTCGTCTTTCTGTTGACTTCATTCAGATGTCAGCTATCGAGAACATGGCAGAGAAGCTTGAAACCTTCGGCTCCTTGAAGCCAGACTCTGGCGACCTGTTGCGCTCCGTCCCCTCTATGTTCGACTTTAGAGCTCCACCTTCCACACTTCCAGAGACGCTTCTACGCAAGGGCAAGGAGCGTTATACTTGCAGGTAACTTTGGTCCACTCTGAAGAGTTATTACCCTGTAATAAGAGGAGGAAGAAGAGCTCGATACGATTTGGTTCAGTACTTAGTGACTAGCTTCTACAGTGACAATTGAGAAAGTGCAGTCAGAAGTGTGTGCAATGCCGAGCGAAAGGTTATAAATAAAACGATTCATTACCGTTTTAGTATTATAACGTTAACAATTTACTTTCACTGCATGTTGTGTTTTGATAGTTAACAACGGCATCTTAATGTTTTATTGACATATTGCAAATACACCTGTTTTATACTATTGATTTGATAACCAAGGCTGTTGGATTTCAAACCCAAATATTACTTGAAATTCATCATAAGATGTGCCTATATGTGCTTGATATTTTGTTTTATCAAGATTCAGGATGCTGGCTCTCAATTGCAAACATTGAAATCCCGATACTAAAGAAACCTCTTAAACTGACCCAAAAACCTTTTATTTCCAGTTATTATCCCAAACTTTTTTTCCCAGTAAAAGGATTAGATAACGGGTTTAATGTAGCCTAATGTCGCAAAGTAAGGTAACAGTTTCTTTTTCACAAATATCCTCAAGCAAAAGTGAAAAGTGTAGTGATTTAAAAATAACCCTAAGAGTGATAAATGTCCCAAAACTTACTCAAGTAAATGTAACTCGTTACAACCCACCTCTGGTTCTATAGTCAAAACAAAATCCCATTCTTATTGTAAGAAAACAGAATAAAAACAATAAAGAGAATAAACATTAAATGATCTTCTTATCACTTTGTTATTTTGTGTAACACATAACAAGTTTACCTTCTTTGTGTTTTCGCTCTACAATTTGTATTTGTCTTCTTTTTTTTTTTTTTTTTTTTTTTTTTTCAAAAACTACCAAAACACTGCTGACATTATGTATATCTTGTACAGATACTGTGGAAAAATCTTCCCACGTTCTGCAAACTTGACACGCCACCTCAGGACCCACACCGGGGAGCAACCTTACAGGTAAGACTCTCCGTGTCTTCTTTGGATGAATTATTGAGTTATGTGTAGGGCTGCAACCAGTATTTTAATAACTATATTCCAATCAATAGATTAATCTATTTTTTTTAACAGAACATTTTGAAAATTCCTCCACTTCATTCAACTATGTAATTTTGGACGGATAAAAAAACAGCGCACAAAACAACAAAATATTCTATGAATCAAAACATTAAAAATGTGTGTCAAATACATTAACAATAAGCAAAAATACACATAAAAACAGTCTCATAGTGTCCTCTGCCTGACTAGAGTGGTACTACAACCCTACAACTTCACAACAAAATAAAAAAAGCATAAAATATGACTTTGCTTATGTTCCAATACGATGGTGTGGTGTATTAATAAACAAATTAATATTAGATATGTATATTAATAAGAATGAGAAAAATGTGATCTGTCTTTATGCATTGCTTAAGTATCAGATCCAGACAATGAAATCAATCATATTTTTCATCCTGGCCCGGCCCCTCTGTCAAGATTTTTGCTCAAAAGATGTGCCCACACCCGATGTAAACAGTGCGTAATAGTCAAAATATCAACCTGGTATTCTATGCAATCTCCTTTGCAGGTGTCCAGTATTAAAAACAGAAACAAGTGTAATAAACGTATCAGTTACACTAGGGGCTTCTCTGACAAACTATTTTCTAGATATTTATATTCATATACAATAAAGAACAAACAACAACTCTAGTTCGCTTACCTCATTAATATAATGAGCCAGAACTGAGCTTTGTAGTTACTTAGATGCAGGAATGTTGGCCTGAAAATTGTCGGAGGCCTTTTGACCACAGGGGAGCAAAAAAAAAAAGAACTGCCCAGGTCAGCACACTAGCTTGCCATTAAACATCACCGCAGTTTATTGTAATTTGCAACGGTGATAACCGCAGGGGTCCTGAGGGAAGGCCGATCGAGCCAGCTAATTCCAGCAGAAGAAAAGATGTAATCTTCTATAATTTTGCATGAAGAAACTTGGCCAGGGAGAGTAATTTTGCTGAGATGGAACACAATCTGTTTGGTGCTCATTGAGTGAGAGAAGAATGTAGTTTTATTGAGCTGGCTGGAGATAAGAGGCAATCCTGTTGCAAAAACGAGCTCTTCCATCACGTCTGTATCCGCGGGACTGCATTTGTGTAATTTTCATCTGAAAGGCAGTCTTGACTCTCTCAGAACAATTTGAATCGCTTCAAAGACTTTCTTCTGTATCCAACATGTGTTTGCATCCCGCAGGTGTAAATACTGCGACCGATCCTTCAGCATTTCGTCCAACCTGCAACGGCACATCCGCAACATTCACAACAAGGAGAAGCCATTTAAGTGCCACTTGTGCGATCGATGCTTCGGTCAACAAACCAATTTGGATCGTCACCTCAAAAAGCACGAGAACGGGAACCTTTCTGGTAAAGATCGAAACGATTATGAAGAGGTCTGATGTTACGGACCGGAATATTTTATTTGAGTTTATCTTGGATTGATCATCTAAGTTGCTCAATAACCAGCAATTGAATTGAATTGCCTTTTCATTGATAATGTAGCGAATATGGGTGGTAAATAAATTATTTTAACAATTTATTGACCAATTGAAATAGAGTGCCGAGTTTATTCTTTTCAAAACTCGTCTCGCCTTTTGGAGCACATTATACGTTTTTAGATCATTATGTCAGGAAAACAGATGAAAAGCCTTGTTTAGTTATTCTGAAGGGTGGCTACACACACTTTAGGTAAATTCTTTTTACCATTTTGATAGTTCGATATATTCGAATCAAGACACACACACTCTTGGATTTCTGGACTTTTCTTATACTAATCATCTACTGAAGAGGCTTGAATAAAAACACAAATCAATAATAAGGAAATAAAACAAAGACAAAACTAGAAGTTGTGAGTTTCCCCTTTTACGTCACACCAATACCAATACCTAGCAACCACGAGATGTTCTGCAAAGTTCTACTTTGATGAAGATGACAGTCCAGTCTTTAGGTCCTCAGCTGTAGAGCGATTAGGAATCCTGGTAGGCTTGAGACCCACGAGGACGAGGACCACAGGATGCAGAGTGTTGGAGGAGAGGTTGACTGCTGGTGGCTTGAGGCTTCTCTGAGGTCGCTAGCTTTGTCCCACCGGTTTGGCCGCTAGCTTGATCACGCTTGGCTGCTGACTTAGCAAGGTCCTCTGGCTGCTTGTTGAGCTGAGACTTGGTCAGGACCAGACAGTTCTTATTGTAAGGATATGCCTTCTTGCCTTCTTGCTGTCCAAATTCAGACTGTCCTTGCAAGGTGAGACGCTTACCAGCTCTCGGTTCCGGTCTCCAGGCAGGGGCGGACCCCCTGTGGTGGTGGTGTCATGGCAACCTTTGATGCGCCCATGCAAGCTAACACCCCCCCTCCCCAACCTCACATTCCACCAGTATCGGTCAGACAACATATATCTATGTGATTGACTTAAAACACAGTATTCACTTCATATTTCTTGACATTGTTTGATCATTTCTGAGATTGCAAAACAGAATTCTGACCAAACATAGAACTCGTTCAACTACTGACATGATTTATCTATAAATGTTTGCGCATCACCAAGATACTGCTATTATCCTCAAGGTCTGCGTCCCAAATTTAGCAAGAAGTGTTTTTATAGGCTGTATCAAGGCTAAAACGCTACCAAACTTTAGAATTTTGGTATGTGTACAAATTGTTGATGCCATCATTTCTGTATGTTACCGCTCAAGACAGGGATGCTAATGTGCATGAGTGACTCTCAGCAGAGATTATAATCGTGTGTGAGGCCTCACTCTGTTGGAAAAAAATTGTCTTTCGACAATAGTTTACAATGGGATTAACTGTCGACTATTTCTATTTTTATTTTTTGTTGACAACGTTGAATAATTGTTCCAGCCCTAGAATAGCTCATATTGCACTCTACTTGGAATATGTTATCTTTAGCAGACCTATCAAACATACAATTTGTTTTTCTTTTCTCTCTTTACGTGTGCTTGAGCTCGCTCCTGAGATTTCCCAGGATATATCGAATATTTATTGTGTTTTTGTTATCACAGGCACCGCAATGTCTTCTCCACAGTCAGAACTCGATGGCAGCAGCGCCATTTTGGACGACAAAGAAGACTCTTACTTCAACGAAATAAGAAATTTCATCGGCAACACAGGCCAAAGCCAAACATCACCGGACCCTTCTGAAGAAGGGTAAATAGATTTCTTACATTTTTGCTCTTGTTTTATTCGTGGGTGAGAAAACAGTCTTTGTGTTTTGCTATCAACGCAGCCCATCTTCGTAATTGCAAACTGTTGAAAGAGCAGTCATGTGTGTCTGCGTTTAAGGAGATTGCAATTTTCTCATGCATTAAATCAGGTGATGTCTCAGTCCATGCAAGTTCGTTTACCCATTTTGCAAAATTCTTGAAGCTGTGATCGGGTCAGATAGCAGTTGTGCAATCCGCTCGGTTCTTGGAGTTTGTTTTCACGCGCCCCGCGTCGGTGCGATCGCAGGTCCGATTGCGCGTCTGATAAGAATCTAGTAGACTTCTCTGTGATTGGGCCTCTGAGAGCGACGAGTAGAGAATACGGGAATAGAATCTTAAGGGGGGAGCCGAGCCACATCTGGAACCAACATGTCCGCAGACAGGAAAAGGGTAGAGGGGGTGGGGTCAGTAGGTCGGCCTGTGTTTCCTTTCACAACGCCGTGCTTCTGACTGCTTCTGATAGATACTTCATCCCCAGCAAATTACCACGTTTGAAAGCATAATTAGGGAAAATGTTTTCTTAATCACAAAGCTCTCGTTGGCTCCTCAGGAGTCACACGGGTTTAAAACGGTACAAATGCCAACTTGTCAGACCCGTACTAACTTGATCCAAGTTAAGCCTCGCTTTAAAACACTATAAGTCAAGGCACGTTTATTTATATAGCTCTTAATCACAAAAGTCCCAAAGGGCTACATAGACCACCAATGCAGTAAGAGCAACTTGTAATGTGTGTACCAAAACTAGGTATCTGTATCAATGCATCGATACAAGTTATTGATACTCGCAACGATAGTCAATAATAATGCAGTGAACTCGTTCATTGTGGGAGTTACGTTCGTAAAATAACCCGTTATAGTCGCAATTCATAGGCCTTCAGTAGGCTGAATAAATACAACTCTCAATAACTATTTTAACGCTATAAAACATTACTTGCAGATAAAACCGCAACACATATAAAAAGCATTAATCATAATCTCATTAAAATGCCACATTTGCTTACCAAAAGTAATTGTTATTCGTACAAAAAATCCGCCCTCCTTCTTTCCTGAAGAGTATTTCAATTACTCTGTTGCAAAGATTGTCTGTGTGTTTCAGTTCAGTCTAGAAGTTATTTTCTTTTGCCTTTGAAGCTAATGGTGAAAGTCAAACCTGTATTTCTGGCGAGGGTTTATTCAATTGAGGGCTAAAAATATGTCCGCTTGACCGAGGCAGTGTACACAGGAGTTTTTTCTTCATGTTTTGGTTGTGATACGTTCGTTACCATCCCCTAGCCAATCAGTTTGTAAAACCGGCAGCATTTCCCAAGACCTGATGGCAGACCTGATTGGCCTACTTGGAATCTGACCCACAGCTTTATCGAACATTGATCTTACAGTACACAGCCTTCAGGAGTTTTTGTGAAGGCCTCCAGGCAGATTACTGAACCTGGCAACATGTAATGGCTGAAATCTGATTGGTTAAACACTTACATATTAAACCACACCCCTGGAAGAAGCACAAGTAGGGGGAACACCATAAAGGGAAATTGCTAAACAAATTGGAATATTTTGATATGGATTCATGGACAAAATGTAATATATAAACATCATGTAATTTTACCAGTAACAGTGTAAATATGCTTGGCATACTCCTGTCTCCTGGTCTCTTTGTGCAAGATTTATTAACATCTGGTGAAAGACATCTCTTACATCATTTGTGCATCTGTCTGAATGGGGTTCCAGGTGATTTAGCAAAGAGTGGTTTCCCGTGGCACAGAGACAGGAGGAAAAATTAAGAGTCCTCCAGTTTGGATAGCTGGTTCTCCTTCCCATCCGCAGAATAGAGCGCCTGGCAGAGAACTCATAAGTCAACTTCCAAATGGGAGTGTCAGCTAAATATTTGCCTATTAAATAATTACTAGATGGTAAGGAAGATAAACAAGAAGAAAAGCTGAGCACTCCAGTTAAGTGCTGCTGTGATGAAGTTGGTGCTGTTGTGCCCAGAGGGGCCCCGAGGCTTCGATGACAAACGAGATTCAGGCTTTGGCCCGTCTCACATGCCGTGTCCTGCTTTGCTGCTTTGTTCAACAGGTCACTTACTGTTGTTCTTACACACAGAGAAGCGGTGTATTGTTGGAAGAACATTCCACAAACATACAAAAATTCAAGATATAAATGCACTTTAGCTATGAACTCAGATAAAACCAATAAGAAAGGAAAAATAAGCAGATTTCGGTGTATTTACTGTATCTATCCAAATATGTTGGATCAGATGATTGACAGACACAACTAAATGTTGTACAAAACAATGTGTGTTAGTGTGAATTACATCATAAGTTTTGTTTTGGTTTAGTATGGTTTGGCTGGGTGTTGTGTTTAGTTTTTTTTTAAACCACTAGACCAATTTTTGGGAATTACCTTAGTTTATTTGAAATGTTGGCCTGAATAAACGACAATTTTTATTATCACTGTGCTGAATTTTTGGGAAGCATAGTACAAAATGTGATCAATTATTTTAGGTTTGTTTGTTTTACCCAAAATGAAGCACTCAATCATGAGTGGCCAAACTAAATGTCGAAAGTCTAATGATAATATGTAAAATCAAAATATGTTTTTTTTTTCCAATGTCCCAAATATTCTAAGAGCTGGTTACATTTTTCTTTACCTGCCATTTTGATCATGTATCTTATTTATCTTATTTATTAAGATTTGGGGAAAAAAAACACAAAAAAACTTCTGAGCTAGTCATATTGTGTTAGTAGTATATTTATGCATACTATAAAATTTAGTTTGATTATAAAATTGAATGTTACATTATCATTAGTAATATAACAATGAAATGGACCTCCAAAAACCTGTCTTTTTTCTTCTACTTTTTATTATTTTGTTTCTTTATCCCAGCTTTTTACTTCTGTCTTGTTTTTTTCTCCTTTTATTGGATTCTTTTTCATTTGTTTCTTTTTTCCATTTGTGTAGTTTTTGCTTTTTTCCCCCCATTTTTACTTTATCCTGTGCACAATGTTAGATACAAATTGGTAATATGTGGATTACAGCCACAAAAACAACCTGATTAGCCATTTAGGAGCCAGCTCAATTCGGTGAGCCAAGCCGAAAAAGCCTGTTCTCTAACTGTAAAAATATTCATATATTTTATATTCCTGTGTCTGCATAGGTATCATTAACCGACTATTTGCCATCAGTGACTGATTTTTTATAAGAGTTGACAGAAAAATGTTAAAGCTCTCCGTATTTTTGAAAGTTTGAAAACTTGACTATAAACCACAGCAGCAGTACGTCCTTAAGACGCATGGCACATACAACGTGAGGCTGAGAGACAAAAAGAACAATGATGGGCGGATAATAAAAGGTCAGCGAGAGAGAAGCCTGACCAAAATGTAATGATAGACATTTTAGGCCCAATCCAACCCAATTTTGTGGTTAGGCTTGATCTTAATATCTTCCCCCTATAATCTGGTATTTGCTTTTTGGAACTGACTAGGGTGATATTTAAAAATTACTAAACACGGCGTGTTTTTTGTTTTTTGCAGGATCAATAACAACCTATTCGAGGAAGAAAACCCTGAACTAATGGCCAGGCGTGGGTCACATAACCTGGAAGACGAGGAAGTCGACCAGCTTGCCGCTGATGAAGACGGGGAAGAGCCAAGCGACACCCCAAACAACCCTCAAGAAGAGATGCCCCCGAGGGACAACAGTGATGACGTCATACAAGAAGGAATAGACTTTAGTAGGACGAATAACTTAAACCAGAACTGTTCAATTTCTCCAAAGAGGTAAATCTGATATCTCAATAAAAGGATTGTTTTTTTTTCATAACAATTGCTGATGTTGATTTGTGTCTGTTGTTTTCTAGGTATAAGGAGGAGGAAGAAGCAAGTGGCTACGCTGCTTTGGAGCAGATCCACCACTTTTCAGATGTCCACAAGCTTGAGGAGAGCGAGTTAAGCGATGGAGAAGGCGATGAAGACAGCCAATTGTTTACCACGGCCTCGCTCAATGATGCTGTTAAACAGCCTCTTTATAGGAAATCAAAGTCACAGGTAAAAATGTCCCGCAAATGCATTTGAAATCCTTCTAGTTCCATACTAAGGCCTTGTCTAGTGTACTGCAGGAAATTACCCAGTTTTATCTTTGCAAAAACCATGCCATTGTTTGGTATCTTTGCTTTATTCTAGTGATCAGCCAAGTAACAATAATATTTATCCTTATTAGTAGGCAGATTACATTACTTTTTATATACTATACTGTGTTCTCACAAGGTAGTACAGTACCTTATTTTGTTTGATGAAGCTGTTTAAGATTAGACTGACAAATTAATAGAATAAATCAAATCATATTATTTTGCTGATTTAAATGTTAGTTCACAAAAAAAAAGAAAAACACATCGTAAATAATTAAGTTTGACAGTACTTTATTCAATATTGTTTTAGATTCTCATGATATTTCATCTTTCTCACTTACAAACCAAGTCCTCAATGTGTTCATCCAAATTGAACGGTAATGGAAGTTATTCATCAAAAACGCTACTGTACATTCTCTTTCCTCATCATCGAGTCATTCCCAGGTCTCTAGAGTTTCTTTAACAGTTGTAAAATGTACCTAAAATCCCATACAAAGACATACCCAAAGTAAATTGAATGCTTTTCTTGAGCCGTTAGGAGAATATGCACAGTTTTGGTCTCTTTTGAAAAGTCGCACTCTGAAGTTTTGGCCCACACTTAAATAATGACTTAAAGTGCTACTTACATTGAGTAGTCTGAGTTGGAACACACAAAAATAGAAGGGTTTTATTCTTGCCTGAATTTTAGGCTAAAGGAAGGCGACAGACCGTGAAAATAAACCCTATAATTGGTTGAGAGTGGTGACAAGCGAAAGGTCCGAAGCTAACGGACATACTGGTATTGGTAATCATCTGAAGAGTGTGTTTATTTTTAAAAAGGAATTATGGGGGTAAACAAAAACGATGCAGGAATGCTTTAAGGCAGATTTTTCTTATCTGTCGGCATTATTGTGTGTTTTGGAGTAAATATTTTACACGGATGGATTCACTTGAATATCCTATATGTCATGAGACCATATTTGCGAGTAAAAAATTACGTAGGAATGTTAAGGGAACGATGACAAGCAAATGCAATATGGTCCATTAAGCACAGAAACCACTATTGACAAAAACCCAAAAAGGTGAAAGTGTTTCCCATGGAATTTTGTGAAACCCTAGTTGGTTGACAGTTTATGAGGGTCTGGGGGCATGCTCCCCCCCAAAAAAATGTTGTACGCATTCATCTGGAGCATTTTTAGAGCAAAATCAAGAAGCTAGATCTATGATGGATGTGTGCCCTTGTAAACTATTGAATCATATTTACAGTAGTTATGGAAGCCAATGACACAGCGAAAAGGTCACACGCACAAAGCATGGTAAACAAAACAGGAAATTAATGCCCAAAAATCTGCTTGTCATCTATTTAAACTAAAAATAACTGATGTTGTTCCGATACCGATGCTGTACTATTTTTATGTATCGTATCCGCGTACAAACAGACCACATCACAAAGATTTTTGAGTTAATAAAATGTAATATTCATATCGGTCATTTGGTTAATAACAGTATGAAATATCACTATCGCTGCTTGTGTGTTTGCTGCTATGACAGGATGCCGGTTCTTCTTTGATGGTTTACAGGAGGTTATTATAACTTGCAACTTATTAGACACACGTACCTGCCAACACTACCACTTAGTTAGACTACTGTATTTTGCCACTTAAAATGCCTACTGAGACTCTGGACAGACTAATGAAACCCTGGCGCCCTATGGTAAACACTGGACGACTTCTCACGTCTTTGTTGCAATCTGGCACCACTATCCACATTACGGTTGCCCCGGCGCTGTCATTTCTAAATCAAAGGCATGACACAGCATTCGCGTTATGTTTTAGCGCGGTAGTAAGAAGGTGCTCGTCTTTGTGACCACTATCTGACTCTTGGAGTCTCCATCATGAATGGTCACATGATCTGAAAGCACATGACTTAAACAACATAGAGTATACCTGAAAATGGCACCGCTAAAAACAGTTTTAGGTGTGGAGGAGCACGGCATCGTTGGCGTTCTGCAGCAAAAACGTTGAGGACAAGTTCCCCACTCGGTTGGACACAGCATTTCTAGGCGGGGTTTTTTTTGGATAAGTTTTGACTGGAACTTAACATTTTGTCTTTCCTTTTCTAGGCATATGCCATGATGTTGTCCTTGGCAGAAAAGGAGGCTCTCCACCCTGTCGCCCACTCGCCAGCCTCTATGTGGCGCAGTCTTGCCCGGGCTGCTGCCGAATCCACTGCCCTGCAGTCCCTCAGCCACGTATAATGACCCAAACTATTACATTCCCTGGAATAATGGAAAAACTGTTGCGAGGGTCTGTCTTCCTCACATCGTTTCGGAATGACTGCTAAGCAGAATAACGGCCTTTTTCTGAACGCCGAGTGGAGCGACTTGTACACTAAGTAGGGTCCTAGTAGACCCTAGTCCAGAAAACCTCAAGAAAATGACCCTTTGAGACCTTCAAATGGACTTCCCTTTACAACCGTGGAGGAAATGATAAATCTCAAGTAATAATAGTGGTATTTATTCTTCATTTGCACACCATATAGACATGGAATAAGTGCTGATGTGTCTTTGATGGACCGTATTCACTGCCCCTTTCACACAAAACAGGTTGAATATTAAATCTCTTACGTCTAACGACATAATGTATATTCAAATTGCTTTGCAATTCATTCCCTTGGGGTCCTTGTGTGTTCCTTGTGAAAAGAAAAAAATGCACTTGATGTAGGGAAGGCAAAAACAAAAAGCCTCCTGATCCTAAAATTTCCCAAAAGATTAAGGATAGCAAAGCTAAATCAAGCACCCCATGTCATCTGTGTTATCTTTGAAAGGTTATAAATAAAATGTCATTTTAGTGGGTGAAAAAAAGTTTTTTACTCAGATAAGTAGCCAGTGCTGAAGTGAAATGTAGTTCTGTAAAGGGCATTTTGTCTTTTTCCACTTGCCTTTGATTCCATTCTACAATACCACTAAATAACCATAGTTTGTAACTCTCCCCTTCTTGTGTCTTTGATTAATTTAGACAATCATGATTTGGTTTGATTTCTTGTTTTTAATTTTTTTATTTTGACGTTGTTGGTGTTGTCAATGTTGTCGTTTGTGGCTGTATGATGATAATTGTATTTATTTCTTGACAAACTGTAGTTTGTTTACTGAATAGCACTGCTCCCAGATTCGTTTCCGGGCCGATTTCAGACTTCGATTGGGTTTGTAGAGTCCATTTGAGTGCCAGATAGTATTAAACATACAACTCACTCCTTATTCTTATATTAGTGTTTTTTATGATCAAATTGTAAAAAAAAGAATGAAATAAGGGGGAAAAATAGTATGTAAATCACTAAAAGGCAAAACAACCCACGTTTCTTCATAAGCGCATGGTCGGTCTGCTAAAATTTGTGTTGCGATTTTCTAAAGTCTGCAAGCTCGTGTGTCGTTCAGTTCATGTGCCAAACTTTAAAAACAAAACGGACTGCTCTTATGTATCTTCCCGTTTTGAGGGGACCACATTTTTTTGTTTATGTCCTTGTTTTATAATCGATTAAAAAAAATTAATCAGCAAATTGAGGTACTTTTGTTTTCATGCTTTTTACAATGTAACTGTCATGCATTTCAATTGAAATAAAGGCGGAGGATCAACTAAATAAAGGATTACAATGTGGAAATGGGTTTACTACCTTTTTTTTTCGCAGACATTTTGCCTGTTCGTTCATTTCATTGCGGCCCCTTCCCATGGACATTATTATGATGCCAACACACTTGGCGCTTTCTTCTGGCGGTCCCATGGCCTCGGAAGGGTGAACTCTCGATCCCTGGACTGCGGATTTCAAAGTGGTCTTGAATGTGATAGGCAGGAATGCGTCCTCTTCATTTGTGTCTGTTTGTTCGGCATGATGGATGAGGCGGGGAGATGCAATGACCTAGCTCATCGCTCAAACCTTCAACGAGCGTCTCATCCCATGCGGCCGGCCTTCCCGGCTAGAGCTCCTTTCTCCGTCACCGCCGCCAGCCGACGTAGGCGGACGTGACGGCCGGGAGATCTAGGCAGCTCTATTGTCTGCAGGGCAGCTCCAAGAGAGGGGTGGGCGGGAAGTTTCACAGGCTCCGGTGTCTCGAGCATAACAGGGGACGTTTACAGTGCACTTGCTACCCGAATGGATGTTGAGTTTTCTTAGGGGCTTTGCGGGGCGTTTTCTTTTGATGAGGTTGTGTGGGGTGAGGCATTGTTGGTGGGGTCAGTGAGGGTCCTGCAGATTTGATGAGGTCACTTGCAATGGTGCAAGCCAACTTCATAATGGAGTGGACATTCCAAAGGTCCTGAATAAGACTTTTGCCAACATTTTTAGCATGACCAAGTAAAAACTGATTATAGGGAGACATTTATCACAGTGCAACAACAAAGTGGTGACTAGATTATTTCCCTAATCTCCCAAAGTATTATTTGATATCCAAAAGGTGGATTATGCATGATGTTTAACTGTGATTGTCCCCTTAGGTCAGCTGGGACGGTCAAAACTTATGTATAGATATATATGTCCTTGATCCAGAACTTGATTAAAATGAGAAAGACAACCCTGTAGGCCAATTCAAAGCCAAATGCCCAAGTCATCAATAAGTATAGCACACGCCAAAGAAACGCATCATCACCAATGCTGTTCTGCATAGGCCTGAATCCCCTCAGTCATATCATCACAAAGTGCGGACAACATCATGACATCAAGATGTATGCCAGGAGTGAGCGGGTAATAGACCTACTGATCCAGATCACCAGGATCTACTGCAATGACATAGGGATCTTGTTCAAGTGTGGTCCCATGGTTGCAAAGAGATAATAAGGGACCTCGGGAACCAACCTACCGGAAGGCCACTTAGGTGATATCCTAGGTAGCTACAAGTACTTTGGCATCCTACAGGCTAATGGAAATCATGAAGAGACCACAAGGAAGTCAACCATAGCCAAATGTCTGAAGAGAGAAAAACATACTCTGAAATTCAGCTAAATGGTAGAAACTAGGTCTGAGCCACTAACATGTACACACTGCCAGTCATTAGATATCTTGCTGGTATCGTGCCAAAAGATGAATTAGAAGTTGCTGACATCAAGACAAGAAAGCCACTCATATGAACGGAGGGTCCCAAGTCCCTGAAGCTTTACACTAAGTGGAAAGAGAGAGGCCGAGGGGTAGTGAGTATCAATGTCACGGTCTATGATGAATCATAGAAAAGCCATGTGTACATCAAACAAATGGCACCAAAAGATGACCTACTGAGTGAATGACTCAGGCAACAGAACACTGATTAGAGTGTAGGGGAGAGAGAACATACATCTAAGAGCACAGGTGTCAAACACGGAGCCTGCGTACCAGATTAGGCTTTACGAGGGTTTTAAAATGTCCCGCAAGACAACACTGAGAGAAGCGCAAGAGATAAAAGAGCCACACTTTTAAATATGTCCACTTAATGTCACTAGTGTTTCCCTTGGTATCTCTATTTTTATCTCTCTTTCTCTCCTCTCTATTTTTCTACCATACTCTGTCTTTCTCTCTTAAATCTACTAGTCCGGCCCATGTAAGATTTTCTTTCTAGCATGTGGCCCCTAGCTATAATTAGTTTGACACCCCTGTTCTAGAGGGACAAAATAGTATGCACCACTGTCAGATAGAGGAGGTGGCTGACATCAATAAATCCTACCAGTCAGTCAGGCAAGATCACTGTCCATTTTTATTATAAATAACGTCGAGTCGGGTGGCTGGAAAATGCAGGACTGGAAGACAGCCCAGAGTCTCTGGTAGGTGCAAAACAAGAACAGACCATAGAGGCCAGGAGTAAAGCAGACCCAAGATGCAGATTGTGCAAAGATGCCCCTGCAACAGGGCAAATAATGTAAATAAAATCATTTAACTCATTTAACATGTAAATACCCTAATGCAATATATAAAAAGTATTTTATTTTTCGTCATGGTAAGCACATTGTCTCAAAAACAGAGAGTTGTCATCCTCTATTTAATGACAGGGTGGAGGGGCCATGTTTACGGTTTGTGAGTCCTGATCCCTAACACACCAGTATGCCTACTAGACCTAAGATTTATGGCCCGAGCCCGAACCCGAACCCGAACCCGAGGCAATTTCGGGCCGGGTCGGGCCTGAAATGTCAGTCATACGGTCGGGTCGGGTCGGGTTCGGTCCTGCTTTTTTTTTTTTTTTTTTTTTTTTTTTTTTTTTTAAATTAATTAATAATTATAAATATATGTTCATTAAAAATATATACTTAAACTATGTATGGATACTAGACCAAGGAATACTTGTTATAAAATAAATAATTTGGATAAAACGGAGAAGGAGCTGTAATTGCTTTTAACGGAGCCAGAGCATGCTCTGTGCACGTGACGTGACGTGAATGCTGTCCTCTTAATAATCTTCCCCTCCGCAAATTCGCGTGATTTTGGCCTGGTATCCCCGATATGGAGTCGGACCAACAAGAAGTTAAGGATAAACTCAAGAGAGGAGAACTGACGAGGAAAACGCACTCTGGTAAGAAAAATCTTAAGGACGTACTACTACTGCTGCTGTGGATTATGGCCCAATGATCAAGTCGTCAAAATGACGGACGCCCTTAAATGTTTTAGCTACCTCAAAAAAAAAAAAACGTCAATGACAGATTGTCGCTTAATGTAACATCTGCAGTGCAGACACAGAAATATAAAAGATGTAAATGTTTATACAGTTTTATTTAACTTAGGCCTAGATGTTGTAACAAAAGGCAGAGTTTAATTTGTTATCATAAATCACCCCTCCTTATAAATAAAATATGTAATTTCGGGCCCCTTTCGGGCCGGGCCAGCAAATCCAGTTAATTAGTCGGGCTCGGTCCGGGTCGGGTTTAATACCCCTCGGGCCTGCGTCGGGCTCGGGTGCTTTTTTTTGGCCCGATCTTACCTCTAATGCCTACACAATGTTGCCAGACAGGTGGGCACAGTGTGGGAAAGCCTGCCCGGGGATGAAGCTACTCAGCTAATAAGGCATCTGGCACATCCTGGCTCCAAATCCATCACCAGGCCACGCACTACAAGTACCATTCCATTTTCTTTTCTTTCTCACCAACATTTCTTGGGCAATCACCCCTGCGTGGCATGTAACTAAAACATACATCATGCCCCCCATGTGGAGGGGCCACCATAGCTGGCAGCTTTCACACTGATTGACTTGGCAAACACGCAGACTCGAGTGACAAGGGGGAAAACCAAGTGAGTGGCGAGGATGGCATAGCCAGGTTGGAGGCAGAGAGACAGCCAAGGGCTCTTGTTCTTATTCTTTCAATTGAAAAAAATATTTGGGGATGATGAACTCATTTTCCAAGATGACAATGCATCATGCCACAGAGCAAAAACTGCAATAGAAAGACAGTCAATGTCATCGCCTGCAAATAGCCCAGATCTCAACCCATTTGAAAACCTGTGGTGGAAATTGAAAAAATCGTCCACAGCAAGACTCCAACCTTCGAAGATGATCTGGCGCCTGCAATCAAAGAGAGTTGGCAACAGATTGCCGAAGAATACTGTTTATCACTCATCAAGTCCATGCCTCAGAGACTGCAAGCTGTCATAAAGCCAAAGATGGTGCAACTAAATACTAGTGATCAGTGTTCTCGTTATCCCGCGTCCCTGCGTCCTAGACGCATCATTTTTGCTGGGGACGCATAGTCTCAAATCAACGTGCGTCCCGGGACGCAACTTTTTTGACACAAAATTGTCATTATTACCCAATTACATTTTTTTAAACAAAAAATTACCGCACTCCAAACTTTTCATCAGGCAGATCCGGCAGATGTTGTTTTGGTCTAGCGGTTCGAGTTTTCGTCTGCACGCCGATCTCGAGTTGTGTGGTGAAAAGTCCGTCTCTTTTTAGAGAACCGGCTTTTTCGGCTCAACTCATTCAAGACAGCCGGCTGTTAAATGGCTCACTTGCTTTGATGCATTGTATTACGAATTATTTTGTTGTATAAAGAAGTTAAGAAAAAAAGGAAGTATAAAAGGAGAAAATAAAAAAGACAGGTTTGTGGTTATCCCTTTAATCGGTATATTACCAACAATAATTTGATGCAGAAAATGAATTAATAATTTGATGATTAAAACTGAATGAATATATAGATTTTTATTATATATTTGTCACCGATTTACAATTTCAACCTCGATAACACTAAATTTTGGGGACCCATAGATCTCTGTTGGGACCCATTGATTTTTGAGCATGCGAGTACCCGGGACTCATCACTTTTCAGAGGTAAAATGAACACTGAGTGATATCTTTTGATTTTTATTTCTTTATCGGTTTTTCATGATTCCTTTTTTTTTCCCTCAGCATGGAGTGATTCCATATTTTTTCCCCTCTGCTTGGTCTATAAAAGTAGCATTTACTGACCAACACAAAGTTTTTTATTCATATCTTTTAGCGTTTCTGTATGCCAAGGAGTTTTTGATAGTTCAATATACTTTAATCAAGACACACTCACTCTTAGATTTATGGACTTTTTGTTTACTAATCATCTACTGAAGAAGCTTGAATAGAACACAAAACAATAATAAGAAAATAATACAAAACAAAACTAGAAGTTGTGCACTTGATCTGGCACCATTTGGATAGACAAACACATTGGCTGGATAATTACGTTATGGGAGTTCCCCATTTTTAACTCGTCTAAAGGGAGTTCCCCATTTTATGCCACACCAATACCAATACCTAGCAACAACAAGACGTTCTGCGAAGGTCTGCGTCGATGAAGATGACCTCAGCTGTAGAGCGATGAGGAATCCTGGTAGGCTTGAGATGAAGACCACCGGATGCAGTGTTGAAGGAGAGGTTGACTGCTGGTGGCTTGAGGTTTCTCTGAGGTCGCTGACTTTCTCCGACTGGTTTGGCCACTAGCTTGATCAAGCTTGGCTGCCGACCTGGCAAGGATCGCTGACTGCCTGTTGAGCTGAGACCTGGCCAGGACCGGCCAGCGCCTTGGTCCAGCTTGTTCTCCTGTTAGGACATCCCTCCTGCCCTGTGGCTGTCCAAAATCAGACTGCACTTGCGAGGTGAGACATGTACCAGTTCTGGTTTCCTGTCTCCTGGGAAGGGCAGACCCCATGTGGTGGAGTTGTGACGGCAAGCTTTGATGAGCAAATGAAGCCATAGCCTGTCCTTCCCAACCTCATATTCCAGCAGTATCAGTCAGATAACATATCTATGTGATTGACTTAAAATACAGTACAGGTATTTACTTCATATGTTTTGACATTGTTTGATCATTTTCTGACATTGCAAAACGCAATTCTGACCAAACGACCATAAAACATCCATTTAACTTTGAGTGTTTTGGGGGGGTGAAAATTGTGTGTATAACTGGAATATATATACAGTATTTTTACAGCTCAGTACAAAAACAACCCACAACCCAGTACCGGTCCGCAGCACAGTGGTTGCCAACCAGTGTCCTACCTAATCACCATATGTGTGTGTGTGAGACTGTTTAATACCCATTACAATTGCCAGCATTAACTTTCGGCTCTTATGTTTTTACACTTTTTCAAGCAACAACCGAACAAATGGTAAATGATCACCCAGAATCCTATTTGTCAAATAAGCTGAAGTCCAAATATCATGCCCTTTTGTGGTATGTGGTTCAATGCCAAGGTTAGAAATTAATTATCTGTGGCACATTAGACCAATGTGGTCTGAGTGAAAGAATACAGCTTCTATGGAAAAAGTGGAGTATGCCTAATTACAAGCAAAAACACTCCTGATTTGATCTTACCTTTTATGGGCTATTTCATCTGTTTCCTGCCCACTTTTATATCTCCCACCGCCCTCTTTAGGCTATTTACAAATGCCCTCGGGCACATTGACCTTACTTGGTTCTAGCGCAAAGCTTGAGGGTGATTAAAACTTGAAGTGAAATGTGCCCCGTGTTCACATGATAACAAATATGTTTGAGAAGTAAATCTTATTGTTTTGACATATAACAGAATACTCTCACACATGCACAACTCTGCGCAACACAGTCATACTCATGCACAAAGACTACTTTACTCTCTCATTGTATTTTACTCACATACACACTACTGTACTCTCCTACACATACTATACTGTCATACACACACTACTCTACCGTCTCACACAGTCTACTATACTCTCAGTTATACCAATATTCTTTCATACACACACCACTCTACTCTCCCACAACTACCACTATATTCTCTCAAACACACTACTACACTCTCTAACACATACCATCATACTCTTTTACACACACTACTGTGCTATCACACACATACTACGATACTCCCTCAAATATAATAACAAGCATAATGGCCTAGCATTGCCAGGCTTGGCATTTCTACAGTGGTATGTACCATCCCTAATTCTAGGAGTCAAAATGTATAGTATGCCATTGAAAGTTATGCTTTTTTTGTCAATGGGGTGGCGCCGCTGTGGCGCACATTAATTTGTACAGTCGCTGTCCTACTTCCGAAGACGATACGTTCCGGAGGATCGTTCGTGAATTGAATGTGTTTGTAAGTTGCTTCAGTGCCATATTTTGTATGTTTAAGGTTTACATAAGTATGTTTAAGGCTTGTATAAGTAACCTGAATCGTTTTGTTCTAAAATATCAACATTTCCTAAAATAATATGCTCTATAAAGATGAGTAAAATTGAGTTTAACTTACTTTTGGAAGATGCGCTTCAATATATCCTACTCCGTGGTAAGAGGTGGCTAAAAAAAGCATTCCGACCATTTTCTCAACCGCATCAAGCTTTCTTATTTCACTTTCATTTCAAAAGAAACGTCTCGCCTTTTCTTTACACTTTACACCAACCATATTGAATGGATGCACGAGATATTAAACAATGAAAATGTGAAAAAGTTCTTTGCGCGCTGGGGAGACAGTATAGAATTTACACACGAACTAGGAAGTAGAAGCCACATTTCTTCTTCGGGGTGGATTCTGGGTGACCTCTCACAGCATTATACGCCGGTAGCGACGGAAAGAAGCACTACAGTACTGTCCTGTACACGGAAAAAGGTGCACAATAGAAAATCTAACTTACAGCAATGTCCAGATATTTTTCGACTTCCCGAAAGTTTTTACCGTATCTACCGTTTTATATAAGTCAAATGGTCCTAAATAGAGAAGCGTCTGTAGCACATAACGGATGTGCTGTACAGTGACCACCCAGAGTTTACAAGACTAATGGCCTTCCAAGGCCTGTTTGACTGGAAACAGGTGCATGTCATCTGAAGATGAAGGCCTCACCGATAAACATTATTGGAGTCCATCTGCAGCCTGTCACAACACAGCCTGGGCTGGGAGCAACCCCTCCATCTCCACCCTTTACCCGTCCATCCATCACCAACACCGGAGGGAGGTTGTATGGTGATTTCAATCCGCCTCCATTGGGTTGTTCCTACATCAATTGTTCCGAGGATGCTGGGATGTGTGCACGTCTGGCCCAGGCACCTGCAAGCATGCCCCTACCAAACCGCAACCACCTCTGGCCCCTGGCAAAGGGAATGCTCCAGTGCGCCTGAATGTTTTTTCTCCCAACTTCAATGTACACAAATACTGCATACTGTGTATAACGCAGGTTTTTTTTACCCAAGAAAAACTTAAAGTTTGGGTGCGCATTATTCACCAGGTTTTACGGTCCTATATTACAGGGTTTGCACGCCTATTCCATGGCCAATTTCAGGCACTTTTTAAGGATTCTCAAAGGCAATTTTTACAGAACAATTAAAAGAAGAAATCCAGTGTAAATCATTTATTTTGCAAATCCACAAATATATCTGCGATTTACATATGTTATTTTTAATTTTGCATGTGAAATCAAGATCTAGAAACGTCTAGATCTTAAGTAAATCGAGAATATGTTTAGGTTTCTGAACAATACTCGGGAAATATTTTGGAGACAAATCTCTTCCCATATGGGTGTTAGGTAAATTGACCATAAAATGTAGCTTTTATTTTCAGATGCAGGAATTTCTTCCCATTAAATCTATCACTGGGAAACAAAACCTTAATTTTTTTGCATGTCCCATAAAAAATGATAGATAGATAGATAGATAGATAGATAGATAGATAGATAGATAGATAGATAGATAGATAGATAGATAGATAGATAGATAGATAGATAGATAGATAGATAGATAGATAGATAGATAGATAGATAGATAGATAGATAGATAGATAGATAGATAGATAGATAGATAGATAGATAGATAGATAGATAGATAGATAGATACTTTATTCAAATTTCCAGCAGCATCCCTTCGCTGAGAACGATACAATAATAAAGCAAAAGGAATACAATATACAAATACCCAATGTGACGTGCTAATACCCACTGTAGCGTGTTGTATAGAGTATTTAAATAGTGCTACATATAATACACACTGCAATAAAAGTACGGTAATATGCAATGAAGGGGGTGTGGTTTAATGTGGGCCTTTACTCCGCCGGGTGGAGTTAAAGAGCCTCATGGCATGAGGAAGAAAATATCTCTTCAGTCTGTCCGTGGTACAAGACAGTGACAGCAGTCTGTCGCTGAAGCTGCTCTTCTGTTTGGAGATGATGCTGTGTAGGGGATGTGATGAATTGTCCCTGATTGACCACAGCTTTTCCAGTGCCCGTCTCTCAGCTACTGTTGTCAGGCTGTCGAGCTCTGTGCCCACAACAGAGCTCGCTTTCCTCGCCAGTTTATTGAGACGAGAGGCATCCTTCTTCATGACGCTGCCTCCCCAACACGCTGCCGCATAGAAGAGGGCGCTTGCCACAACTGTATCGTAGAATATTTTCAGGAGTTTTTTGCAGATGTTGAAGGAGGCCAGTCTTCTGAGGAAGTAAAGTCGGCTTTGACCTTTCCTACATAGAGCTTCTGTGTTGGCAGTCCAGTCCAGTTTGTTGTCCAGCTGCACACCCAGGTATTTGTAGGTCTGGACAAATTCTACACCTTCTCCTTTGCAATATGTGCTGATTGATATGAAATTATTGCACAGATATACATTTTAAAGAGCCCTGTTTAGGTGTAGCACGCACCTGTCCTCTTGGGTACGACCAGTAGGGGGCAATGACGCTTAATGGGACAATGACAATGACACACAAAATAAATATGCTTCTGTTAATCACACAGAACATAATGCAATGGCACTGTGAAGCCACCAGAAAGCAGCGTGGGTGTCATTTTTGAGCAGACTTGTTGTGAAACATGGCAACAATTTCAAGCATTTACAATCACTTCACTCAAAATTCGAGCACTTTTTAATCCTTGAAAACACAAAATTATAATTCTGGCATTTTGGGGATTTCAAGCACCCGTACATCTTTACCATATTTGTGAAATGATTATTTTTACTCAATTAAATACTCTTTCATACACTGAAATCATAGAACAAACACTTTATACAGGCTCAAGCATCAATTTAACAAATAACAGTACTGTAAAAAAAGAATCAAACAACTTTTTCACAAACAACTGCAGAATTGTAAAATTATAATAAGCTGGGAGACTCTTGAGCCATCAGAATGCAGAAAACAATGTACGATGCAAAATCATGAAAAGTCAACCGTATTGTAGCGAGGGAATACTGTATAGGATTTTTTTTAACAAGCAAAATAATCTTTTAATATATTTTTTTTCAATGGATAAAGAAAAGAAACAGAAGCACTTAGATAATGGCTCGATGTGTAGAGGGACACAACGCAACATGTTTCACTAATGTATGAACGTGAGTCTGCCAAACAGATGGCCATCTCTACTCAAAATTCTTACACTATAAATACAGTATGTGCTGGAATGAATACATATAGGTAGGGATAGCCAATTACAGCTGATTGGTTGAAAAAAAAATGATCCCCTCTGGACAGATGGCCGATCAATCACTGGGTTTGAAACGGCATCCATTCAATTACTTAGGCGTACTTTGATTAAGCATAACGAAAGCTATTATGAAATCTTATCGGGATAGAGAATGTTTTAAAGCAGCGGGCGCTAACCAACTGGGGCGCGGACTGAGACTGGCAGTAGATGATTTGGTATCAAGACGCACAGAAAGAAAAATAAGAATCATTCTTTTTTTCCCTATTACTGGTCAAAAATTTAGCTGTCACATTCGACCTGTTGTTTCAGTTACACGTTAAGAGTATTACACCCTATGTTGGCCCAATCTGATGCTGGGATTATAATCCATGCATTTGTTACCTCCTATCTCCATTGCTGTAACGTATGACTCCCCAGTCTCTTGATGTCCAGCATCAAAAGTTTGCAGTTGGTACAAAATGCTGCAGTGAGGCGTTTAACTAAGACAAGAACTTTTGATCTCATTAACCTAATTTTAGCAGACCCGAACTGGCTCCCTGACAGTTTAATATGGGATTTTAAGGTTCTGTGGGTATTATACAATATTTTGCATGGACTTGCCTCATCTATTTCCCATTCAATTTCCCTCTATTTTCCTGCTCAGAGCCTTTGTTTGGAAAATGCTGGTCTACTAGTGATTGCAAGAGTCAAGAAAAAATCCGTAGGTGCTCCATTCCGTTACTGGTGCCGTGGACTGCTCTGCCCCCTGAGATAGGATCTGCAACCTCAGTGGAAGTGTTTGAATCTAGGCTTAAGACCCACTAATATTTTGTCTTGTGCCTGGTTTTTGTAGGGTTCATGGATGTTGAGCCATTGTATTGACCTGATGGACACCATCTAGAACTTAATCAGAAATTTGGGGCATGGAGATGTCAATTGGACATTCTTTTATCACTTAAATTTCATGTTGATGATGTGGATTGCTTGTTGAAGACATTGCAACATACAATGTAGCCTGGTCATCCTGGAAGGGGGATTCACTCATGTGTGCCCCTTTCTCAAGGTTTCTTAATTTCCCTCAAGCTAAAGTTTTCAGGGTTTTTTTTCCCTTGCCCTCATGTATGTTTCAGATCAGATGTTGAATCGTTGGTCCGTGCAGCCCGATTGAGACTTTTTGTGATAAGGAGTTATACAAATAAATATCACTTGACTTGACATTAAACCTGTCCAGGGTAAAGAAATGTCCAGGGACTCCTGCTTTAAAGGCTGCAGTTAGCTGTACTCTAACGAGAGTGGGTTCAAATCCCCATTTTCACTGAGCTTCAGGCTCAGCGATGGGACACTACTTTGGCAGATGATTCAACCTCACCTTGCCTCAAACGACCAGCATGAAGCCTCCCCGAATTCGATCTCCTTGCTTTAACTTTGGCGGTCAAGCGCTTTCTCTGGGACGACGAAAAGTTCAGTCGTCCTCGTGTTTGCTGAAGCGGCGCTAAAAAGGGAAAAAAGGAAATCGTCGCTAACGCAAAATCAAAAGCAAATGGTCTTTGAGGATGTGAAACGAAGACAGACTGGAGTCTGACTCCATGCTGAGTGCACGTTAAAATAACTGTCAGGGGGAACAAGTAGCTATTGAAAAAGACACAGGCATTCAGAGAGGGACGTGTTTTTTACCTTCACCACAAGTGGGGCCCGACCAGGTGAGTGGGCACTGGCACCGTCCAGTCACCCCATCACAGCGGGCTCCGTTTAAACACTGGCAAGACAGAGAGCAGTCTGGCCCGAATTGGTCGCCACTGCATTCTGATGTCAACAAAACAGACAGAAAATTATTTTTCTTAGTTCTGGGCACGGGAGAAACAATTTTTTCTGAGTTTTACCTTCTTCACATTTGAGTCCGGTCCTCCCCGGAGAACAAAAGCAACGGCCGGTGGTTTGGTTGCATGAGGAACCCCAACAGTCACAAGAGCTTTCGCACTTATTTCCAAACTTGCCAACTTCACATCCTGAGAAAAATATATACTGGCAAAAATGTCTTTCCTCAAAGAGAATGACATTCAAAACAACTTTTTGTGGAACCTTTACCAGGATAGTACTCGACTCTTCTGTAGCTAGTTAGTACCAAGTACCAATACCACTTTTAGATGTAAGATCGGGCATAAAAAAAAAAAAATCAAGCCTGAACCGACCCTGGCCCACGGGTATTAAACCCCGAGCCCGACCAATCAGCTTAATTTGAGGGACTGATTTTGGAAAACACCCGAATTTTCATATTTTCTTTGTGAGGACTCGAGAGAAGGAAGGTGGATTTGGTGATGGAGGAAGCACATTGTAGTCTTACTGGTATCCCAGAACAAATTTTGCATGGATGTTCAACCATAAAATTCAAAATTGTGCTAAGAACACCTGGTATGAAAATACCTCACCAATAACGCGTCATAGTTATTTTTGTTAACAATAGAAAATATTTTGAGCACCACTTTACGTCTCTTTATTTTTGCCCAACCTTTTTAAAGTTTTAGTGTACCCATAGCAGCAAAATGCCAGACAATTATGTTTCTTTAGGCGAGGCCCAAGTTATTCTAATTGCTAGATTCTTGACCTAATTTCTCAATCATTTAAGAAAATGCATGTTTATAAAATTATTCTATTCTGACTAGTCTTGCACTACAGTCCCTTTTTATACCTTATTTTTATCTTATTTCCTTAACTCATCTTGAGTTAATCTTGTATTTTTATCTTTTTAATATTCATAATATTCTTTTATGAATACATGTATATAGTTTCTTAGTTTTATTACGCCAGCAATTGTATGGACAGCAAAGTAAGGATTTCATTGTGCAGGGAATCGTAGTTCCCTACTGTGCATATGACGATACACACTTTGAATTTGAAAAAAAATGGTGGCGAAAAGCCATCTTTGGACCATGTCATGTTAAAAGTTCCAATTATTTTCAGAAAGTTACACACATCTGAATCTGAATGGTAATAATCAAATTTTCTACTTTCTTATTTAGTAACTTAATTCTCATTTTTGCTGTAGTATTATTTTTTATTCTTTTATTGATTTTCTTATTAAATCTTAATTTGATTTTTGGGGATTTTATATTGTATTGAAACATAAAACAAAGACATTTGAAACAGTGGAATATTTCTATCAGAGCTCTTCTTGTCGAAAACTTGATGCGATCCAACCTCACCATGAACCTAGCGCCGGGGCATTCAAAGAAATTGAATTTAAGACCCCTGCCTTAGACTAACTTTTCTTTCAATGTATAGAAAATAAGACACTTAATACTCTAGGTACGCTTTGAGATTCAACAAGTACTCACGATGTTGGCACTGAGGCCCATAATAACCTGGGCGACACGTGCATTGTCCGGTCACGTGATCGCACGTATGTCCAGCTTTACAGTTACATGTAGAAGCACACTTGTAACCAAAATATCCAGATGGGCATTCTAGAAACATAAAATATACAGAAAATACCATTTGTTACGATATAGCTGAGAAGAAAAACGCTTGATAATGAGAAAACCAATCAAACTTGTGGTTGCGTACGATGTTGGCAGGCATTTCCGTAATACCCGTCTGTACAGTTGCATGTGCCGATATAGCGGTCGCATGTGGCACCATTAAGGCAAGGGCAGTCTTGAGAACAATTATCACCGTACTTTCCATGGGAACAGGCTACATTTGAAAACAGATGACAAAACACATTAGTGACATAATTTGAAACAACAGTTTCCAGTATTATAGGATGCTCATAAAATAAATTGACAACATATGAGAATAGCTACTACAAATAATAATATTGCATCTCAAGCAGGGGCGTCAAACCCATTTTAGCTCATGCTAGAAAAAACTCTTGTGGGTCCGGACAAGGAAATCAATGGCTTAAAAAGTGTGCCTTAGCTGTAAGACTGGGAATCTTACAGAGGCTCCTAATTACCGTAAATTCCGGACTATAAGCCGCTACTTTTTTCCCAAACTTTCAACCCTGCGTCTTATTCAGTGATGCGGCCAATTTATGTAATTTATCTAACAGCCGCCAGCGGCGCTCGAGTACAAAAGGTAAGATTTAGACTGCAACTTCTTAGCTTGTGCAAAAATTAAATTAGCGTAGACATATCCTCATCATGCAAATTGCAAATGTGAAAGAAGGGGCGGGGCAAACGCGGGCTGACGGGAAGTGGAGTAAAGGTGAGACGTGTTTGTGGACGCGACCGACAATACTGGATATATATTTTTCCCACCCTTACCTTTGGAAATATACACTTTTTTCCTTGGATTACTTTCAACGGGCGCCCGGACTCTGCAGGTCTGCATTAAACCTTAAGTACCGGTATCATTTTCCGTTCATTTTGACGGCTTTTTTGGACTGTGTCGGGTATGGGTTAATTTTGTGCTTGTATTGCATTTTTTCAATGTGGGCGCATGCGGCTAATATACAGGTGTGGCTTGTGTATGTACAAAATCGGTTTTCCTCCCGAAATGTGGTGGGTGCGGCTTATAATCAGGTGCGCTCTATAGTCCGGTATTTACGGTAAATTACAATTACAATTTAGGGCCGTAAGGTTCGATTATAAAACGACTGTTATGGTTTTGTAGTGGTTAAGAAAGACATATACCACCTACACATGAATGCAATTGTATTGCCTTAAACGGCGCGTCTGTATTTTCTATCTGAACATTTTGATGTCACTTTTGGTGTTCCACAGGGATCTGTACTTGGCTTCTTTCTTTTTAGTGTTTATATACTTTTGCTTGTTGATATTATAAGCAAGTATAATATTCGTTTCCATTGCAACGAGATGTTGATATTTTGTTTCAGCTCATTGTCGTGTTTTGTTCTCATACACTGCTCTGAACGTTGCCAATGTAATATCACAAAAAATTACTGTCAAAAATCTAATCTGTTGTTTCAGTTATATGTGAAAAAATTTACTAGAATAGCTTTATTCCACCTTAGGTAAAATAGTGAAGCTTCGCCCGATGTTGTCGCAGTCAGATGCTGTGATTATAATTCATGTGGTTATTACTTCTCGGCTTGATTACTGTAATGTATTGCTTTCTGGTCTCTAGCATAAAAAGTTTGCGGCTGGTTTAAAACGAGGCAGCGAGATTTGACTAAGACAAGAAAGTTTGACCATATCACTCCTATATTAGCAAACTTGCACTGGATCCCGATCTACGGTTCTCTTAGTAACATACAAATCATGTTGAGGTTTTGAGTTTTTCCTTGCCTGCATGTTGGTGTAAGATAAGGGGATGGTGTAAGTCCTTTTGAGACATCATGTGATTATGGGCCATACAAATAAATGTGATTTGACTTGACTTCTATCTTAAGTAAAATAACATTGGAATGAGTGTTCTCTGGTGGATACATGATAGTCAGCAAATACAACTACAATGGGTGGTTTGCTTTGGCAACATCCAGCGGATACATTCAAAACTGCAGATCATTGTTTGATGTGATGCAGACACTTTTTCTCTTGTGCTTCTATTAGCATTGTCTCGTGGGTTGTATGAATTCAGTAGCTGGGAATAATCTCGCCCGTGGGCTGTATGTTTGGCACCCTTGATTTATAATATTTGGAAAATGTAAGGTGCTTTTGTTTCTAGGTTAGAATGTATTCAGTTATGATCACCTGTATCACAGTTTGGTCCAGTCCAGCCTAGACCACATTTGCAAGTCCCATCTTTGGGATCACAATGACCTCCGTTTAGACATCCGCACATATATCTGCACTGCAGGCCGTAGCGTCCACTGGGACAGTCTAGGAAAAGAAGCAGAAAGTGAGTTTTGTAATACCATAGAATTTTTTTTTAAATTATAATTTTTTATTCTTCGGACACCAATAATAAATAATAAAAAAAAACATTGCCATAGTTATATGTGTCACTTTTTCAAAAGAGTTTTTCCCATTTTAAGAGTATCCAGATATTTTATTTTGAAACATCTTCAAATAAACCTAATAGTAGAAAGTTATGCTATATTTTCTTATTTTAGATTGTTATTTTGTTTCTTGTATAAAAGAAGAAAATAATCCTTCAAACAGGCAAAAATAGGTAATCTATCCAATGGTAGATCATTCTCTACCAAGATTAAAAGAGAATACTACCATCTGCTAGATAACACCGTGTTGCCTATTTCATGTATACAGTAATCCCTCGCTATAACGCGGTTCACCTTTCACAGTCTTGCTGCGATTTTTATCATGCACTGTGTTCTGCATTCTGATTGGTCAAACAGTCGTTACAAGATTGAGAATTGGTAAGAAATAAAACATTAATATTTTTTGTCGGATACAATATACAGTACTATATACAGTAAAACAAATACTAAAGCATGTAAAAAACATTTGTTATTTGGATTCTGGGTAAAATAGAGTATTTAATGACCGGTATATAAGGAATGTAAAAATAAAAATAGTAAAGGTTTCTACTTTAATAACACCCAGAGTGACTCAGTCAAAAGTTTAGGTGTCATATTTGACCCTGATCTGTCCTTTCAAACACACGTTAAGAATGTTAATGGAACATATTTTTTCCATCTTCGCAACATTGCTAAAATTCGCCCTATTCTGTCTCAGTCGGATGCGGAGATTATAATGTATGTGTTTGTTAACTCCCGTCTCGATTACTGTAATGAACCACTCTCCGGTCTCCCGAAGTCCAAAATCAAGAGCCTTCGGACTTTTAACTAAGACAAGAAAGTTTGATCACATTACCCCGATTTTAGCTAACCTGCATTGGCTCCTTGTTAGCTTAAGATGTGATTTTAAGGTTCTGTTGGTAGTATACAAAATCATGCATGGACTTGCTCCCTCATATCTTTCCAATTTAATTTCCCCTATGTTCCGGTCCGGAGCCTTCGCTCTGAAAATGCTGGTCTACTAGTGATCCAAGAGCCAAGAAGAGATCCGCAGGTTCGAGAGCGTTCTCCATTCGGGCCCCGGTGCTGTGGAATCCCCCTGAGATTTGATCTACAACCTCAGTGGAAATGTTTGAATCTAAGCTTAAAACACACTTCTATTCTATAGCATATGAATAACCTATATTTTATGTTGACAATATATGTGTATTATTTGCCCTCATGTAGGTTTTAGATCAGGGGATTCTGAGTTTATGGGGATGGATTATTGGAGTTTCATTCTGCTACACCTGTCTTTCACCTCCTTCCTGAATACATGAGAACTCCAGGAGTGGAAAATATGAGGGAATGGCCAGAGATCTATGAAGATATATACAGAATATATACTGAGCACATAACCAAACAGAAAAAAGAGAAAGGGGATGATGCTACGAGAAATGATCTTAGAGCTCCTTGGATTGTATTTTATTTTTAACAAGACATTTAAACAATGTACCAAGAAAAACAAGAACCCCTTACTTAACCTTTACTTTTATTGAATCTGCAGGTCATTAAAAAGAGGGTAAGTACTCCAATTTGGCACAGATATCAAGAATTACAATTTTCTCTGGGTAATTGAGTATGGGAAAACAACAAGGATGATGTCTTTGATTTCCCTTCTCATTTATTTGCTAAACGCAGTGACGCGAAACATAGAAAACGAGCTACTCTTAAGTCTGTGTAAACATTCAACAAGTGGCTATGAGAGTGGCTGAAAACACATTTGCCAGAGAATACAATCGTGAAAGGGGAGTGCCTCATGAGTTGGAAAACCCCATTTGCAAAAGAGCTGCGGTTGATAAAACAAATTGGTCTCCGTTTCCTGGGAAATTGTTTGTAATCATGATTGTGTTACGTCAAAAGTATGTTACTAAAGGGGCTGATAAATATTTTAAGTCCAAGGCCTGAGATTTGACTGTAATGTGATACAATGGCTCCGCCTTAACACATCTGCAGTGTAATTGCAAATTTGTATAATTTCAATGTAGTCCATGCAATATCTCATTAGCTTTATGCAATACCACTCAGTACCTTCACAAGACTGCCCCATTTTGCCAGGTGGACAAATACATCTTCCGTTTGTTGGGTGGCAATGCCCATTTTCGCCACAGGAACAAGCAGTAGCACAGTCTTTGCCGTAGTAGCCACGTGGGCAACCTGCAAAGGAAAACGAGGACACGATCATGAAAAATATTATTTTCTCAGTGTACAGTAATCCCTTGTTTTTTTTTTGCACAGGTTATGTTCCGAAATTAACCTGTAATGGGCAAAATCCATGAAGTAGAAACATTATTCTTTTACGTAGTTAAACAATTAAATTCTCCAATATACACTGAAACCAAAGAACAAACCCTTTTTACAAGCGCGAGGATTTGTTGAGCAAATACAATTATTATTTCTATTTTTACAAATAACCACTGTACCGTCAAATCGTGAAACGTGAAAAGTAAACTGCGTTATAGGGAGGGATTACTGAAGACACCATTAGCAAATATTTGTCAACATTTTGAAGCACATCTGCATTTTTAAATCTAAGCTAACTACACGTTTAAAGCCATGCGTGCCGAACTGCTTAGCATGCCTAAAAACCTAAATATTATACCCGATTTGCAGAAAATGTTATATTGTTTTATAAATATAGGATATTTAAATTTATTTTCAAATAAAATGAGTTAATTTATTCTTAAAATGATCAAAATGTTCCTTTATAACAGACACTGTTTCTCATTATGAAGATTTAAAGGAATCTATTTGAAAAAATGAAAACATCTACTAAGATAAGAAAACTTTAAGAAATGTCTTTTAAGGATGAATTTTTCTTATCATCTTATAAACAAAATAAACTCAAATAATATACCATGTACTGTAATTGAGCAATATTTTCAATAAATAGATAAATATTTCACTTTTTGCAAAGTAGACCCACATTGTCCAATACCTCATAGGCAGAAGATTATTTTTAAGTATAATTGTTCTTATTTTAAGTGTGACCAAAACACAGCTTTTTACTTCTCATGTTATGTTAAACAAATGACAATTCCTCGAGCTACAAGTATTTAAAAAACATTTATATATAATATAAATACTGTTTTTTTTTCTTAATGAATTAGTTGTTTTGCCACAAGTAGTGCTAAATGGCACACACTGTCTCTTTATGATGAAATGAAATGATCTGCATTTATATAGCGCTTTTCAAGTCAATGACTTCCCAAAGCGCTTTACATTGTGCTTCACATTTCCCAATAGCGGCCGTAGATAGATAAGATAGCAAAACTGTCTTATATAACTGATGGTAGATGATTTACTCATTTAAAGACGTATTTTCTACCCAGGCTAAAAAAAATACTTGAGCAAAACAATCCATGCTCTATAAACCAGTTTTGCTCAGTTCATATGTTCTTATTTTACTAAAATAAAACAATATATAAAGATCCTAACATTTGAACAGAACACACATTTAAAATAAGATGTGTTTTTTAAAAATGGAGTAATATAAAGTTTATAATTTAGTAGACATTCAAAATAAGGAGAGAAGGGATCAATAGATTTTGAACTTGGAGGGCGAACAGGACAGGATCCATACCTCAGATTTAAACGTGCTAACCTGTTCTAAAAGCCCTTCCTAAGCACTTTGTTTTGATTAAATAAAAATCTGACCGAAGTGTGTGGTAATCAAAGAACAGCAGCATGATTGGACGATAGTGGCAATGATGAAAACAGTGCATAATAGTCAAAACAACAAACAGCAGTGAGATATAGTAGTCAAAATAACAAACTGAAACTGGCATCCTATGCAATCTCTGTTCCAGGTGCCCAATATTAAAAACCAAATAAACTGGTAAGTATGTACAGTGGGGAAAAGAAGTATTTAGTCAAAAACTAATTATGCAAGTTCTCCCACTTGAAAATATGAGAGGCTTGTAATTGCCAATGTGGGTAAACCTCAACCATGAGAGACAGAATGTAGGGGGAAGAAATCCAAAACTCACATTGTTTGATTTAAAAAAATATATTTGCAAATCATAGTGGAAAGTATTCAGTCTATACCAAAAGTCCATCTCAATACTTTGTTATGTAACCTTTGTTGACAATAACGGAGGCCAAACGTTTTTTGTAACTCTTCATGAGATTTCCACACACTGTTGCTAGTATTTTGGCTCATTCCTCTGCGCAGATCTCCTCTATAGCAATGATGTTTTGTAGTTGGGCAACACTGACTTTCAACAATCTCCACAGATTTTCTATGGGGTTGAAATCTTGAGACTGAGTAGGTCACGAAAGACCTTGAAATGTATCTTACGAAGCGACTTATTTCTTGCCCTGGCTGTGTGTTTGCGATCATTGTCATTCTGAAATACCTAGGCATTCCTCATCTACAATGCCTTTGCTGGTAGAAGGGGATTTTTACTCAGAATCTCTTGATACATGACCCCATTTATTCGTCCCTCTACATCAGTCGTCCTGGTCCCTTTGCACAAAACTAGCCCCATGCTTCACAGTGGGTATGGTGTTCTTCGGATATAATTCAGTATTCTTTTTCAGGCAAACACAAGAAACTGTTTTTCTACCAAAATGTTGCACTTAGGTTTCATCTGACCATAACAAATTCTACCAGTCCTCTCGTGGATCATCCAAATCCTCGGTAGCGAACCGCAGTTGTGGCTTAACCAGGATACATGTCTGGCAGTGTAGGAATTGAGATACTGATAGTAGCCTTTGTTCCTGTGGTCCCAGCTCTCTATAGGTCATTCACGAGGTCCCCCCGAGTGGTTCTGGGATTTTTGCTCACCCCAGATCAATAGATATTATCATTGGTTTTTATGTGTTCTATTTTCTAAATATTGCTCTCACAGTTAATTTATTTACACCAAGTTTTTTTACCTATTGCAAATTCAGTATTCACAGCCAATTGTGTCTCTGGTGTCCTTCAACAGCTCTTAGGTCTTGGCCATAATGGAGTTTGACTGTGGTTAAGGACAGGTGTCTATTATGCCAATAAGGATTTTATACAGGTAACAAGTGGAGCCTCGTAAAACCACGTTAGAAGAAGTTAAACCTCATTGACAGCCAGAAATCTTGCTTCTTTTTAGGTGACTAAATACTCGTTTTCCACTCTAATTGTCAAATATGTTAAAGCTTTAAACGTACGTGAGCTGCAGTCAGCTCCGATGAACCCCTGGGGGCAGTGGCAAGCCCCTGTCCTGAAGTCACAGTGGCCGCCGTTGAGACAACTGCATCGAGACTTGCAATTTGCTCCATAAGTGCCAGACCGACATCCTGGAGGGATACAGCCAAAAATGTATAAAAGGAAAGGAAAAGCATCAGGGCGTCAAATGATCTCAGCTGGATGAGGGTTGAAAATATGGCCTGCAGCTCGAGAGTTAAGGGTTCATTTTCGTAATGCATGGCCAGTAGTGATGTTTCGTTCGCGAAATGGCTCTAAGAGCCGACTCTTGGATGTGAACGAGTCAATAGTCGGTTCCTTTCGAGATGTTTTTTTTTCTCTTGTGAAAGATCAGTAGTTGACTTTAAAAGGTAAAAATTGTTTTGGATTTTAGGTTTTTGGAACATCTATAAATATTTTGATGAATGTGTTCTGTGTTTTTCAGGGATTGATTGTTTTTTGAATCGCTTTTTTATTGTTGTTGCACTACAAAGTCATTATATTCAACTGACATTTTGTTGTGTTGTGTGTTTTTCAGAGATTCTGAGTTGCTAGGCCCTAAAGTTGCTTATTATAAAAATGTTGAAAATGTTAAAAGTTTAAATGAGTTAAAAGGTACAGTGAAAAATAACTGTTATCATAATTTTATGGAGTGATTTAAAAAAATAAATGATAATAATTCATTTTGTGCATATTGTTACATGATTATTTTGAATATACCAATAAAAATGATCCCAATAAAAAGTTTTTTTCCTTTTTCTTTGTTTTTTCTTGTTTTTTTTTCTTATTTCCAATCCTTTTCCTTTTTGTTATTTTCTTCTTATCTTTCTTTTCCTAGCTTTTTACTTATTTTCTTGCTTCTCTTCTTTTATCTCATATTTTTCTTTTATTTTATTCTTCTCTTTATATTTTTTCTGAGGTTTTTTCCCCCTTTTTTCTCTCTTTATTTTTTTTTCTTTTATTTTTTCGACGCTTGTATCTTTTTTTGCTTTTTTGTTTTTTCTCTTATTTTTCCTTTTTCTTTTAATATTGTACAGTATACATTACATTTTTGTCTTTTCTTCTTTATTGCTATATATTGCTATGTTTTAAAGTAAATTTGTGCAAAACACTACATAACCATCAGTTATATATAAATTTAAGCAACAAAACTATCTGAAGATCGGGAGCCGAATGGGCTCTTTTTGAGTGAGCTATGTTGAAAGAGCCGGTTGTCACTCATGGACAGGGAAGGAATCCTTGAATGTTGCATATTAATATTTAAGTAGACATAAAGCAGTCTTGAAGGTGTACTCACGTAACTCACAACTTGCCCCATAGTAACCAGGTAAACAAATGCATGAGCCTGTCACTGGATGGCACAGCTCACGGTCTCCCGAACATTGGCACAGCTGACTGCAGTTGTTCCCAAAGGTCCCAGGAGGGCAAACTAATACAAAACAAACAAAGTATACATCACCATTTGCAGTAAACAAAACAAAATACTTAGGATGAACGTGTTTGATTATCGTGGTAAGGTCCATGTCTGGTGAGGCGCAGTCAGATTTTGTCACCATTGCCCTCACCTGTGCCCGCTTGTTTGGCGCCAGCTACTGCCCGTTGCCTGTCTGGCTCCCCTCGTATTTAAACTCAGTGCTCTCATTCACTCCTTGTCAGTCCATCAACGAAACTCTGCACTTGCAAAGCATGCATTTTGACTCTGTCCGGTATCTTGCTCGTGTATCCAGTATCGACCCTGTCTGTCCTGTCCTGACCGGTATCCTGCTCGTGTATCCAGTATCCGGTATCAATCCCGTCTGTCGCGTCCTTTCCGGTGTCTTGCTTGTGCATCCTGTATCCGGTATCGATCCTGTCAGTCCCGTCCTGTCCGGTATCATGCTCGTATATCAAGTATCAGGTATCGATCTTGTCAGTCCCGTCCTGTCCGGTATCTTGCTCATGTATCCAGTATAGACCCCGTCTGTCCTGTCCTGTCCGGTATCCTGCTCGTGTATCCAGTATCCAGTATCAATCCCGTCTGTCCCGTCCTTTCCGGTATCTTGCTCGTGCATCCTGTATCCGGTATCGTTCCTGTCAGTCCCATCCTGTCCGGTACCCTGCTCGTGTATCAAGTATCAGGTATTGATCCCGTCTGTCCCGTCCTGTCCGGTATCTTGCCCGTGCACCCTGTATCCAGTATCAATCCCGTCCTGTCCGGTATCTTGCTCGTGCATCCTGTATCCGGTATCAATCCCGTCCTTTCCGGTATCTTGCTCGTGCATCCTGTATCCGGTATCGTTCCTGTCAGTCCCATCCTGTCCGGTACCCTGCTCGTGTATCAAGTATCAGGTATTGATCCCGTCTGTCCCGTCCTGTCCGGTATCTTGCCCGTGCACCCTGTATCCAGTATCAATCCCGTCCTGTCCGGTATCTTGCTCGTGCATCCTGTATCTGGTATCGATCCCGTCTGTCCGGTATCTTGCTCGTGTATTCAGTATCTGGTATCGATCCCGTCTGTCCTATTCGGTTTCGATCTCGTCTGCCCCTGGCTTCCTGTTTTCCCGCGCCTGACTTCTCTGACTCACTTCTTCTGCCCAGCGATCGCCGAATCGCTGGCGTTTGTGTTCCCGCGCATGACTGCCCCGTTTACGTAAAATAAAGCTTGGTGTGAGAACGTTACACGTTTAGGTCCACCGTCTGTTCTGGTTCTGACAGATTTACAAATATATAAACCTACAATTTATTCATTAAGTGATGAGCATAACAAAAAAAAGAAAATACAAACTGTGACATATAAAACCTATAAAATACAGTTTATGTGCTGCTCCTTTTGAACAAATTCAGTTTGGTGGAGGAGCGAAGTATCAACCCCAGGGCAATAGTGTCAATCTGATCCAAGTACTTGCTTAGTATTGATAAAATCAGTGGCGGGCCATGCATTTCACACCTAGGCCTTCAGTGAAGGCCTTTAGTTATGTGGCGTTAGCGACAGAATCGGCTCTATGAGACAGTTTTGGGAAGTGATCAACAGGAACCGGATCCCCACCAACCAATAAAGATTCTTTTTTTTTCTCTAGTGATCAGTCAATATGCATCTTTTTTTAAGAGATTCGATGTTGTTGACTTTACATTTGTTGAGTATAAATAAGATTAAAATTGTTTTGTATTTCATCTTTATTTTGGCCATCTGTAAATATGTTAATTTATGTCTCCTGTGTTTTTCAATGATAACGTGTTTACATAACAAATGTAAAGTTTATTTTTGTAAATCATAGTTTAGTTGGTGCAATTAATAGTCATTGATTTAGTAAGATTTTGTTGTTTGTTTTTCAGAGATTCTGTGTGGCTTGACATTGAAATTGCTAAGTATGAATAAGTTCAAAATTTAAATGGGTTAAAAAGTCCACTGTAGAGGGAAAACATAACTGCTATTACAGTTTAGAAGAATACATTTTAGACTTTGGTGCATTACCGCCCCCCTAGCTGCCCCCAGAAAGCATACAATTTGTTGACTTGAAATCTGATTTTTCCCCGTTTCCCAGTTTTCCCCGTCACTAAGTTATGTTTTAAGGGGGCCTCCAGATCTGTCTGTCAAGGCCTCTGGGTAGATTTTTGAGGCTGGGAACAAGTAAAGGTTGAAATATGATTGGTTAAATGCTTAACTAGTTAATAAGTATTAATGGACAAAATATAATAACATGATAAAGCAGACAGCAGAGAAGGCCTTTCAGGCCTGGGAGGTCCATCATTGGCTAATACAACATGGAGATTGAGCCGCCCATCCCAAATGTTGTTAGAAAATCCATGCAGGCACAGGGAGCACATGCAATCTCCACAAAGGGGGGGTAGTCGCTGGAATTTAGTCCGGGACCTCTGAACTTTTAGGTGGACAAGCTAAACAGTGTTTCAACGTGCTGCCTGTAATGGCAATAATACAACTAACATAATAATAAAGATGATAATAATAGCCCTGCGATTGACTGGCAACCAGTTCAGGGTGTCCCCTGCCCGATGATTGCTGGGATGAGCTCCAGCACCCCCGCGACCCTACTGAGGATAAGCGGTGCAGCTAATGAGATGAGATGAGATGATAATAATAATGACAATTATCTTTCCGTAACAGTGTTCTGTGTAAACACATAGACTCCTATGATCCTAAACTTTGACATTCTCAGGTCCCCAAACCCAGAGAGCAAACAAACAGTAGCATTTTTTCTCACATCCTTCTCTCATGCATGCGTGCGTGTGCGTTAGCACAAACAATAAATGCAAGCCGGTGACCATCAGTCACAGCGCGCGAATCGGTAAAGCCGACATGTTTGCGGCCGAGATGGGCGCACTCAGTTAGGCAGCAGCGTGGGGAACAGATAAGAAAGCGCTCCAGACTAAAGAGGCAATTACGCAGCTGTCATTATGCATGTCTGCCTTCCAAGCGCTGTTATCCGCTGCCGAGGAGACAAAAACAATGCTCTGTGTTTGACTTGGCAACTGCTGCGTAACATTTATCAGATGTCTGGGGAGTGTGTGAGGAGAGGAAAGGCGTGTTGGGGGTTGGCTGGTACGTGCTTTTTTTTCCTGGTGTAGGCAAAGGAATGCATCGCATATTTCCCAGGATTACAATGGAAATGTATTTCAGTAAGAATCATATTTTTATTGATATTTTCGGATTCATATTTTTTTCTGACAACTGTGGATGGTGAAAGGTAGAACCTCAGGCTTGTCATCATCAGGATTTTTAAAGGAACATTTGCCAAACAAGAAACCATTTTTATTTATGAATCTTATAAACAAATGATTAAGTCCTCAGGTTAATTTAAGAAAAAGAATCATGGGAATAAGGTTTTAATGGAGTTGTAAGATGATATATCAGCATCAAGTTGTTTAAGAGTTAGTAATCGATTGCCATATTGAAATGGCCCAGGTGTGTATGAGATTCACGCAATTATCCATAAGTGTCTAGATGTTTTCATGGCTTACACGCCTCTCAAAAATAGTGTAGACATCAGGGACAGTACCACTGGATTAGAAAACATTTCTTAAAAAGGGGAACAGAGGAGTTTGTTTTCGACTCCATTGGAATAACTCCTCAGTTTAACTAGTAAGGTCTATTCCGGGGTGTTTGAGAAAAGGGTCCATCAGGAAGTCAAATCTCAGAATAGAGAGGAGCAGTGTGATTTTCGTTCAGGCCGTGGGTTATGGATTAGCTCTAAAGTCTTTGCAGGGTCCTCAACAATTCATGAGTTTACCCACTGACTTTTTGTGTGATCCGTGGACTTGGAAAAGGTAATTGACCGTGTTCCTCGAGGAGCCCTCTGGCTGGTGGCAATCCAGTCTCTATATCACTGGTGTCAGGGTTTGGTCCGGATTGTTGGCAGTAAGTCGTTTTAAGTGGGAGTTGGAGTCAGCTTCATATGGATTCAGTTACTTATTTTGTTGATAACTATTATGGAAACCATTTCTAGGCGCAGCTGTGGCATGACAGGGGTCCTGTTTGGGGGGGCTCTACATTGCATCTCTGATTTTTCTTGATTATGAGACGTTTTCTCCCTCAAGTCATGATCTTTAGGTCTCACTGAAGCAATTAACGACCAAGGTTGAAGCTGCTGGTATTAAGATCAGCACTTCCAAGTCCTAGGCCATGGTTCTCTCAAGGTGGCAGGCCCTTTCCAGGTTGTCAATGAACTCCTACACAAAGTAGAGTAGTTTAAGTATCTTGGGGTCTTCTTTACAAGTGAGGGTAGGTTGTAGCAGGAGATTGACAGACGTGCCGGTGCTGCGTCTGCTGTCACCGGTCAATTGTGGTGAATAAAAAGCTAAGCCAAAAGGTAAAGCTCTCCATTTACCAGTCGATCTACGCTCCTCAACTATGGTCACAAACTTAGGGTCATGGCCAAAAGAATGAGATCCCAGATACAAGCGGCTGAAATGAGTTTCCTCCACAAAGTGGCCGAGCTCCCCCTTGGAGATCAGGTGAGAAGCTCAGTCAGCAGTGAGAGGACTCAGTGTAGAGCCACTGCTCCTCTGTGTAGAGAGGGGACACTCAAGAAGGCTTGGGCATCTGGTGGATGCCAGCTGGACGCCTCCCTTGGGAGCTGTTTTTAGCATGGCCTAAGGGACGACCAAGGACACGCTGGAGAGTCTAGACCATCTCTAGACTAGCCTGGGAACTCTTTGGGATCCTGTTGGATGAGCTGGATGAAGTGGCTGTGGAAAGGAAAGTCTGGCCTTCCCTGCTGAGGCTGTCAATACTTTGACCCAACCCTAGATAAGATGATGGATGAATGGGTGGATGGATGGATGGACTATAAAAATAAGATTATGATATAGTACAATAAGGTAATTTGCATTTTAAAGATGAAACATTTTCTGTTAACAAAAATAAGACAGAGCGTGCATAGCAAATAAAATACATGGCGAGAGCAAGACTCAAATATTCCTTATCAGCAACTTATATGTTGCTGAACATATTGAAAGAGCTTAGAATAAAAAAAACAATTGAACAACACTAAGGGACTTGATAGGAAAACAAATTTGTGACACTAAGGTAACTAAATTACTCATTTTCCTACGGATAACTATATATTTGTCCCAATCGTATAAATATATTTAGTGTCTATAAAACACTGCATCTGTTCCTATTTTCAATTCACACATCGATCAGATAAAAAAATGTTGTACATTGCAAATAATGTAGCGAAATTGATAGCATCCTGCAAGATGGAGGCATACTGAGCTATGGAATCACATTTCTACTTTCAGGCCTCTCCCAATACAAATATTCATTTCGAAATGAAAACGAAAAAAGGAAACGTTTGCGCATTTGCTTTAAAATTGTACTTTTAATATTCAAAAGAATACTTTAAATAAACACTCAGCTTGAGTGCAATTTGGCATCCAAACTCCATATGTCCATTTTTCCACTGCTCATTCGCAGTTTTAAAGAATATGCTTCCATGCATGCTCCTCCTATGTGACCGAAATGTAGCACATGTGCTAGCGTGGGTGTGTTAGCTTCATTCTCTAAAATCTAAAGACAGCCTATCCCTCAAAAATCCGTGCTTATGTCTCATTCTTGGCATAATGGTGTTTAAAGAGAGGATGTTCAGCTTGGAGAGCCTCCCTCACACCCCGTTTTAATGATGTGGCTTACATTAGGCAGAACGCAATGAGGTCCTGCCCAGCCCGCGATGCGTTGGCAGGCTCTTGTGATGTGGTGACAGCAGGCACCGTTCCCGCTCTCACAAATGTGGCCACAGGCAAGACCGTAAAACCCGCAGGGGCAAAATGGAGGTCTACATTAAACACCCTCTTTTCCGAATAAGGGAAGTTTTCACGTGTATTTTTAAATCCCCTCGTCATTCGAATCCATGTGAAAATGTCGAAATCAAATGAGTCGAGCAACTGCATCTTAAATGAGTTCACGTTGCACACGTGTGCTGGATCTGAGACACTTCAAAGCCAACAGCATCTCAGAGGCTGTTGCCGTTTTGGGAAAAATAGACTGTAATTCCAGCACCTGCTGAGTCCTCAGGCCCAGCCAACACACAACTAAACAGAACCAGGTTATGCGCCCACTTACACCTTTCTGGTGGGCTGCAGCCTGCAGAACCGCCGGTTTTTCTTTGGCAAAACAAGGTTGGTAGTAAAGTCTTATTTATTTGTTTTATCCTAAATCACAAAAAGTCTCAAAGGAATACACTGACCACCATTACAAACAGCCCATGATCTGAAACCTACATGAGGGTAAATAAATATTTAAAAACCCCAGCATGAGGAAAAACAGAACTGTGAGTGGAATATTACAATCGGTCAACTGAAATGATAGATTCTTCATATTGTAGCATCTTGGGAGCTTGACATGGCCCAGAGCATGTGTCTTTTTTCCATTTAGAACCATAATAATAGATCTGATATTTAAACATTTTTTACAAGAAAAATGGCCCGAATTGCACAGGGTGATAGAAGATTGGACTGGGCTGCCTTGAGTGGTTGATAGTCAGGAGCTGGAGTACCCAATTTGGCCGCCGTAGGTTATCAAGAGACCCCACGAAAGCAGACCTCATATATGCAGATGTTTATCAATTATGTTGGTATTGATGGGGTACCTTGACAGGAAATGTAGCCAAAGACATTTTCAAAACACACATTTATAAAGTACTTTGAATTTGGATTTTGGATTTGGATGTTGTATACGGTCGTTCCATTAAACTCGGATTAAACATTTGCTTGTTGGATTTGTGAGTTGGCTATGAGGCTACTAAATCGGACTAATAAAACAGTTTTGTGTGCAGTAAAAGGTTTTATACAAATGCAAAGCCGCAAACTTACTATTTAAAATTAAATGAATGATGAGGCATGTCATACAGGACTGAATAACATCTGCTCTGTGATCTAGGTCCAACTAATATGTTAATATATCACAAAAAATATATTATATTAAAATGGTCATTATGTCCAGATTGATTCCAGTGCGGGCGGCACAGCGGCTGAGTGGTTAGCACATCCGCGGCACAGTTTTGAGGTCATGGGATCAAATCTAGCTACCAGCTTTGCTGTGCGGAGTTTGCATGTTCTCCCCGTGCTTGCGTAGGTTTTTTCTTGGCAGTCCGGTTTTCTCCCACATTCCAAAAACATGCATGTCAGGTTAATTGGCCGGTCCAAATTGTCCCTTGGTGTAAATGAGCGAGTGAGTTGTCTGTCTCTGTGTGCCCTGCGACTGGCTGGCAACCAGTTCAGGGTGTCCCCTGTCCACTGCCCAAGGATAGCTGGGATGGGCTACAGCACCCCCGCGACCCCAGATAATGGATGGATGATTTCAGTGCTTTTTAATGCAAGGCCTGATATTTTATGGTTGGTTGCAGGGTCTTATCCATCTCAGCATGTAAAATCAAACACTACCCACGACATACATGGAATGTAAACAATATGGAATAACTTCCGTAAATTCCGGACTATAAGCCGCTACTTTTTTCCCAAACTTTCAACCCTGCTGCTTATCCAGTGATGCGACCAATTTATGTAATTTTTCTAACGGCCGCCAGCGGCGCTCGAGTACAAAAGGTAAGATTTAGACTGCAACTTCTTAGCTTGTGCACAAATTAAATTAGCGTAGACATATCCTCATCATGCTATTTGAAACAAAAAAAGGCACATGACGCAACCTTCAAGTTAAACGCAATCGAGCAGTCCGATAAAGAAGGAAACTTTACTTTGCGAGCGTGATGCAAGCGTGTTTTTTAATTAGGGAACATGGGACGATGTCTATATGACAAAGTCTCTTTCCCACACTGAAGGAAGACAACTTTGATGACGTCAATTATAAGGAGGAAGATAAAAACGGTTTACCGTGCTAATTTCAAGTATGATATGTTTTTTTAATAGAGCTGTTTCTTGTGTAGAGAGCGTGTTCCTAGTAGCGTTTTGCTACCCTTCACAGGCACGGTTTGGGATGAAAGTTATAATATTATTATTAAAGCTTTGAAAACTCTCTCGGTGTACCGTCTTTCTTTGTAAATATGTGTAACCATGTATAATATGTATTTGTAACTGTATATTTTTGTAATGTATAATTTTAGAAACTTATTCTGTTATGTTTTGTACGAGCAAATGAGAAAGAAGGGGCGGGGCAAACACGGCCTGACAGGAAGTGGAGTAAAGGTGAGACGTTTTTGTGGACGCGGCCGACAATAGTGGATATTTTTTTTTCCCACCCTTTCCTTTGAAAATATACACTTTTTTCCTTGGATTACTTTCAACGGGCACCTGGACTCTGCAGGTCTGCATTAAATTTAAAGTACCGGTATCATTTTCCATTCAATTTGCCAGCTGTGTTTTTTTAACTTAATTGGGTATTGGTTAATTTCGTGTTTGAATTGCGTTTTTTGAATGTGGGCGCATGCGGCTAATATACAGGTGCGGCTTGTGTATGTTCAAAATTGGTTTTCCTCCCGAAATGTGGTAGGTGCGGCCTATAATCAGGTGCGCTCTATAGTCCGGAATTTACGGTAAATGTTGGTGGACGTACTTCTTGTATATATTAGAAATTCTGAATACTACACTTTTCAGATCAATAGGAAAGCCAAATCTTGAGTAATAGTAAATACCGAAATCACACACTGATACAATTTTCACAAGTAATGATTTTCTTTCAGAAAAATGTTTACATTTTTTAGGGAAATAAATGTTAACCTATTTTTTTTTCTTTATCTTTTTTTTATATTGTATTTTTAATGGTAACTTACCATCCTTTCAATTTCTGTTTCTAATGGATAAATGACCAACAAATACTGGCATTGGCTAAGAATGCGAATACCAATACCTTAAAAAAAGTTTGGACATCAATACCTGTTATCAGTACTCACCAACGGACATGTCAACCCAATAGTTTCCTAGTCTACTAAACTCCCAATAAAGGCCCGGTCACACAGCCTTTCACGGGCGTAGCGAGGCTGAATCACGGCCAGAAATTTCTGCCCGTGAAGCAGACGCTGTTGGACGCTTTGAGATTGCGATACAGACGAGATACTGCCGTGCTTTACACGCGGTAAGAAATTCACACGCGATTGGCCGTGCGAAAAAGTTTTGCGCTGCTCAAAACTTTAGGGCCCGGTCACACAGCCTTTTGCGTCTGTATCGCGGGTAAAATCTTGCGATTTTTTTTTTGCCCGTGGTTGCCCGCGGTAGAAAGGCGCAAAATTGGCCAACCCGCTGTTCATCCGTGGTATGCCCGCAAAACAGACGCCGGCGACTGTTCCGCTTCGTCATTGCGTCAGTTCCCCGTCATTTCCGCGTGTGGACCACGGGTATAAAAGCTGCCGAGCCGGGCTGTAGAAATCATAACCGCTCAAGACACAGTCCCGTGAAGATCAAGATTTCAAGCTATGGCACCGAAGAAGAAGCCAATATGTTATTATTGTATTAGTTTTTCATTTTTATTTTATTATCTTGTTATGAAATGAAAAGAAATGTCAAGAAATAAAAATGGATTAAGACGGGGTCACTACGGTGACGGGGATCAATGTTCACCCCTTGACATCTCGAGCACAACTGACGTGTGCTCGGCAAATCGCGCTGTATATATGCGGAGAACGGCGTTTGACTGTCACACGCGTTACACACGCTAATTCACGTGATAACACCGCGATACAGGCGCAGAACAAACGTGCTATGACCGTGCTATGACCGTGCTATGACCGTGCTCCACCCGCGATTACCCGCTAAAATTTCGCGTCCTACCCGCGTGTAACCACGCCCTGGCCGCGGCAGTAGCACGTCGTTCCGCGTCTGTACCGCGTCATTACCTCGTGTGTACCACGTGTGCCGCCCGCGGTTACCCATGCTCTAAAGTTTTGAGCAGCGCAAAACTTTTTCGCGCGGCCAACCGCGTGTGAATTTCTTACCGCGTGTAAAGCACGGCTGTATCTCGTCTGTATCGCGATCTCAAAGCGTCCAACAGCGTCTGCTTCACGGGCAGAAATTTCTGGCCGTGATTCAGCCTCGGTACGCCGGTGAAAGGCTGTTTTGACCAGGCCTTTAGACCACGGGTAACCGCGAGGTAAAGACGCGGTACGAACGTGCTAGGTTGGGTACGGCCGCGGCCAAGACGTGGATACACGCGGGTAGGACGCGAAATTTTAGGGGGTAATCGCGAGTGGAGCACGGTCATAGCACGTTTGTTCTGCGCCTGTATCGCGGTGTTATCACGTGCATCAGCGAGTGTACCGCGTGTAAGCACGGTCAAACGCGATGCAGCGAACCTTGAGATTAGCTTCGGAAAAAATCCATAAAAATTCATTCAACTTGGAGGGGTTCAAGAGACCACCTCTTCAATCCATGACCAAGCGCTTTGCCAAAGGAAGCCACAAATTGCGGCAAAACAGAAATGTGGAGGTTTGGTGGTTTCTATACACTCAGTGTTTCACTTAGCTTCAACCTCATTTCTTCTTTCTGCTGATTTGGTCCACTCCTATGTTTAAGCCCAGCCACTGCCCGTGATTGTGTTCTCACGCTCACAGCATGACGTCTGGGCCTGCATCAGCAGTAGTTCAGCCGTGAGTCGTTCAAGACCCATTAAGGATGATATCATGTAGTTGAACTCATTGAACTCTATTCTGAAATATACTGTCCCTGTGTCTTAGTTTTTACAGATGACTTAGATTCAAATCGGGTTTCCTAATCTAAATTGCGTTAGTTTTTGTACTTTTAAGTATTTTTGAGGGAACATTTTGTTTGTCTGTTTGTATGTTTGTGGTCTTTTATTTGGGCACACCATGACAAACAATATCAATCATTAACAAAAGGATACAACTAAATTTTTGCTCACAAACAGATGTAAAATACAATTATATAATAGAAAAAACATGTGCCCAAAGAGGGTAGGCTGAAGCAGAAGCTTTAAAGTGCCTACTCCTATTCCATTTTCTTTTTTTTGCAGAAAATACATATTCAAAAAAAGATAACAACCAGAACAACAACAACAAACCAACCTAAAACTTTACCCCAGAAAAGGCTCAAAATTCTACCACTAGCAACACGTATAACATCTAATACTCAAAGAAACTCTGGATATGTTCATTTTCCAAATAGAGTAATCAACCCCGCCCATAAAATCAGTGGTTGATCTCTGCCCAGTCTGGAGGACATTGCTGGCTTGCACTACCACAAGTGTGCCAACGATATAATGAAAGACTCCTCTCAATCCAGCCACCACTTGTTTGACCTGTTGCCCTCCGGTAGGCGCTACAGGTCCTTTACAACAAAGACTAACAAGCTCAGAAACATTTCTTTGCCAGGGCCATCACCACCCTAAACAAGCAAGCAAGACTGTTGTATCAAGCAACGTTACTTTTTATCGACCTAATTGTTGTTGCTGCTAAATATTATTCCACTACTCTTATTGCACTACGATGCACTTTTCTTTTTTGCACTATTATTAAGAAACAAGGTTGCACTTATGACTTAGGCAAGTGTCCAATCACGTCCTGTAAATATTTTTGCCTCTTTTTCTCATCTACATTTTTATTACATGTTTTTCTTGTTTATCCTGGAGTACCATGTTGCAAGCAATATTCACTACGATGTTATTGATGAGACTAATCCATTTATATTTATCAAAAATAAGCAAGGTTTTTTTATTTTTAATTTTTTTTTTAATTAATTTAAAGTACGGAGACGTTTGAGGTCATCATGTAAATAATTCCTTAGATTAATAGATTTTCAGGTGGCACAATAGCTTTCAAATGTTGTGCAAACTTAATGGACATTGAAAATATGCATTCCATGTCAGGCGAAAGGTCTCAGGTTCCAGAACGGCTTGTTGGCAAGGAGAGGAATGGGCACCACCAGGCTGTACTTGCCTAAGACACATCACAGAAAATGGTCCCCCGACGATCCTCGGGGTTAAGGGATATATCTATTTAGTTTTTTTGTGTGTTTCTGGTGATTTCAACACTATGGATTCTGTATAGTTCTAACAATTCTGAAATCTCATCTCATCTCATCAGCCGTACCGCTTATCCTCATTAGGGTCGCAGGGGGGGCTGGAGCCCATCCCAGCCATCTCCGGGCAGTGGGCAGGGGACACCCTGAACTGGTTGCCAGCCAATCGCAGGGCACACAGGGACAGACAACTCATTCGCTCATTCACACTTAGGGACAATTCGGACTGGCCAATTCACCTGAAATGCATGTTTTTGGAATGTGGGAGGAAACCGGAGTGCCCGGAGGAAACCCACGCAAGCACGGGGAGAACATACAAACTCCGCACAGAAAGTCTGGAGCTGGATTTGAACCCACGACAGGTTCCCATGACATGAACTGTGCCGCACAAGCGCTAACCACTGCGCCGCCGTGCTGCCCCAATTCTGAAATGACAGTACAAAATGATGCAAATAGTCTCGTGAACCTAATTGAACCTACTGAAAACGTAATAAATTCCAATATGATCAGATAAATAAAGTACACCACTATCAGTAATCTTGAACTTACACAAAACACAAATGTCCTTGATTTCAAAATCCCCATTACATGAACATAAATTTGATTTTTCCTTTCAGGCAATTAGTTCATTTTGTAATGTGTTTTTTTTTCACCTTAATTGAAAATAAAATATAAATAGGAAATACATGTACGAAATGTTAAAAGAAAAAAAGCTGCAATTACTTGGTAGCTAAAAGTTTCTATTTTAGCAAAAAAGGTCTAAATTTCCTTTTTTTTCAATTTTCTATAATTCACTCTACTGAATTTATTTTAATATATTATAATTTGATTGAAATATAAATAAAGTGCAAAAGGGTTTTGACTAAAAACAACACTTTCCTGAGAATAAAAAATGTTCAATACAGAAAAAATGTCATTCCGTGTGTATAAGATAATAATGAATCAAGATCATCTTGAGAAAACCTTTAACATATGTGCTTTACTTGCTAAAACGATTTTCATGCAGGATACACCACTAACTGTCATGTTTACCGATGTGAATCACCTGTGCCCGCTCCTTTGGCGCCAACTGCCTCGGACTCTAAAGGGCTCCCGATCAGTACTTGTACCCACTCCTGTCTATTCCCTTTTGTCTGTCTGTCTGCGAATCTCAGTTAAAACTAGGCTAGCCTTTTTCGACCCTGACTCCCACCTGTCCCGTTTTTTCTCCTGTCTGTCCCCCGGCTTTCGACCTCTTTTTGTCCCCGACCACGTCTACTCTCCTTTCCTGGCTTACGACTCATTTCCGACCCCCACCACGTTTTTGCTCTCCTGTCCCTGCTACTGACCCGTTTGTCCCTTCCCGACACCGCCATTGCTCGCCACGGAAAATATACTTCCGCGTTCAGAGCGACCAGCTTCCCGCGTCCAGCAATCACCGGATCGTGGGCGCAACCCTTTCCCTTTCCTCCAATAAAACTCACAACGCAAGTGGGTCCTGTCTCCGTTCTGGTCCTGACACTAACTGGACTTAAATCTATAAGTTATCGATACCCTCATGTGAAGAGGGCACTACTAATTTATCTAATTTTCTTCCAACTTTCTTTTCATACAAGGGAGTTTGGAAGACTGTCTGAGTTATTCATATTTCTATTAACTTTTTGATATAGAAGTTATTAATATTGTAAATTCCATAATTTAACTGTCAGCATACTATAACGGCTTTAACTACTTACATATCTAGTATGCAATAATGGCCGTATTGCATACTGCAAGGCCATTATCGAGAAGAATATCATTTGAAATACAGTATTTTTTGTTAATGTTTCCAACAAAATCACCAGATGTTGGTATCTTTAGACCACAGGTGTCAAACAGGCGGCCCGCGGGCCAGATAAGGCCCGCTAAGGGATTAAATCCGGCCCGTGAGACAACACTCAGAGAAGCGCAAGAGAAAAACAAGCCGCAGGTTGAAATATGTCAACTTGATGTTGCCAAAGCCAGGTGCCTCAAACAAAGACACTGTACTTGTATTTCTCTCTCTCTCTCTCTCTCTCTCTCTCTCTCTCTCTCTCTCTCTCTCTCTCTCTCTCTCTCTCTCTCTCTCTTTTCCACCCCTTTTCTCCCACTCGCTGTCTCTTTCACTCTCTGTCTCTCTTTTTCTCTTCCTTTGTTGCTCTTTGTCTCTTTCTCTCTCTGTGTTTTTTTAACTTCTTTCGCTCTAACTTCCTTTTTACCTTTTCTCGCTTATCTCTTTCTCTCTTCCTACCCTTCGCACTTTCTTTTCTCTTTTCTCTCCTTCTGTCTTTCTATTTCTCTTTGGATTTCTTTCTTCTGCTCCCTTTCTTTCCCCCTCTCTCACGACTTCTCTTTTTATCTCTTTTGTTTCTCCCGCTCTCTCCCTCTCTCTCTTTCTTTGTCCCGCCCTCTCTCTTTTTCCCTCCTTCTTTCTCTTATTTCTTTATCTCTTTTTATTTCTCTTTAATCTACTACTCCGGCCCCCGACAGGATGTTTGCTCTATCGTGTGGCCCCCGAGTTAAAATGAGTTTGACACCCCTTCTTTAGACGGTAAGACAACTGTTGCACAAAACAATCTTTAAATAGTTATTTACTAATTAGCTATTTTTTGGACAGACAAATAATGTAGTAACAATAATAATTAATAGGTGTTTTCAAAAAATAAACCCAATTAAGGGTACCTAATGTTTTCAAAACTTAACAGTTTTTAGCAGTTTTTATTGTCGGTAATGCCATTTTTGTATGAGGTTAACAATATACTGCAGTACAATATGGCATTCCTATTCACACAAAGAAAAGGTGACTACTTATAGTATTAACCACAGAAGCCTGTGAAGTGTCTGCTGGTACTTGTTAGTTTGGGACCGTCCCACTTCCTCTTTCAAAGTTTATAGGTAAGCACAGAGGAGCTGGTATACAACAACTACCGCACACACTGTCATCACCCAGAAGACTCCGTTTCTGAGCGAAATGAGCTAATTAAGACGGGAGGATTATTTCCAGATTCCAGTTTGTGCAAGAAAGAGTGCTGTCAGCCAATAAAGCCGGTCCACGCAGGACCACACAGTCGCATGGACCACAGAAATAGAACTGTTTTCAGACCTTCAGGTTGCGTTATTTACAACTCTGAGCTCAATTGTATTCCACATCTTAAAAATATAACTAAAATAAGGTTTTATCATCTCAAAAATCTAAGCAGGAATCAACTCATTTCTCTCTCAGGCATACACAGAGGTTCTGATGCATGCTTTCATATTAGGGGCGGCAGTAGCTCAGGAGGTAGAGCGCTCGTTTTGGGATCAAGGGATCCCAGTTCGAATCCCGGCTTGTCCGTGTTACATGTCGAAGTGTCCTTGGGTAAGACACTGAACCCCTAATACCCCCAATAAGCAGGTTAGCGTCTTACATGGCTGCAATACAAGGCCGCTATTGGGAAATGTGAAGCACACTGTAAAGCGCTTTGGGAAGTCATTGACTTGAAAAGCGCTATATAAATGCAGATCATTTCATTTCATCTTCTCTTTATGATTGATGAAATGCCCTGCTCTACTGCAAAATTACAGAGCACATGTTCGGAGGGAGTGATCCCATTACGCCGGTTTCGAGTTTGTTGCATTGTGCATTGCAGGATTTTAAAGTACTTTTACTGGTTTTCAATTGTCTTGAGGTCCTCTGGCTTACTGTTCCTAGGGTGAGGAACAAAACCTATGGTGAAGCAGTATTAAGATATTTTGGTCCATACCAAGGAGATGGTCTCTTGGAGGATATCAGGTCTGCGGGGACTCTTGATGGTTTTGATAAGTGGCTCAAGACCCACTTTTTTAAGATGACTTTTAATTGATTGTTTTTAATTCGTTTTGATTTGTTTAACTTCTAATCTTTACTTTAACTTCACCTTTTTATGTTTTGTTCTACAGTTGTTTTTATTCATGGTTTTATTTTAGTGATTCCTCATTTTTCTTCGGTAAAGGTGAGAGGGTAGGGGGGTAACTCTGGTAGAGTGTGGTTCAATGGCTGAAAATCTTGAGGCCATCTGCTGCCATCCCTATCAGAGTTGATATCCCTTCCTCAGGTCTCTTTCCTCACATGGTTAGTCTGGGCCTTGCCGTAATCATATTTCATTTCTATTACTTTTTATTATGTTTTTGTTATACGTTAACCATAGTGTGAGTCTGTGTATTACGCGTTTCTGGATGTTGGGAAAAAAGGAGGGATTTTTTGTTGTGTTTTCATTGTCTTATTGTACCTTGAATGTTTAATGTTTTTATACAGTACTCCGAATGGCAATTCATTGCCTGAAAAGTGCTTTACGAATACATTTGATTTGATTTAAATTGATAATGAGAAAACAGAATAAAACTCCCTGGTGTCATTTATGGTCGCTACACTAAAAAAGGCAACAGTAACAAGTGGGCTTGTCGGTAGAACAACACATTTATTTATCTCTAACACCAACTTTTTGGCATTGGACATCAAAGTTGCAAAAGTAAGTAACGACGTCAGCATAAAAGTCTGTTTCCACAGAAAAAAATATCAGTTAAGGCCAGGACCCCATAAACGCTGTGTGAAACATTGTGTGTGCTGTAGTTACAAGCTTTCTGAGTCATGAACACTTTATCATGAATCTCATTACTGGATCACGCGTGCGGACAAAAATATCCCAAAGGAAATATCTTTGTCCATTTTCGGGGTTTTAGAAAAAGATCTGGTCGGTTTCACTGCCCAGACCGTGCTGCGATTCATTCCTGGACTTGTGGTGAAAAATGTACCCCTGGCGTGAAATATCCCACCCCGCGCAAACATTACTAAAACATCCAAATCTTTGAGGAATGGAATAGAACAGTAGAACATTTGCACCTTGTATCCCTTGCAGAAATCCCTTTTTTGCAAGTTGAAAATATTTCTGAACTTCCGTCTCCCGTTTTATCCATTGAAAATTTGAGTCACTTTCAGCGTACAGACGCTGCCCTACTTCCGAACGAAATAGGTTTCGGAAGTTGAATTTCTTCGTAAGTTGCTTCAGTGCTATATTTTGTATGTTTAACGTTTGTATAAGTATGTTTAAAGCTTGTATAAGTAACCTGTAATGTTTTGTACTAAAAACATCAGTTAACTTACTTTTAGAAGATGCGCTTCAAGAGGTCCTTCATGGTAAAAAGTGGCCGAAAAAAAGCGTTGCGATCATTTTCATAACAGCATCAAGCTTTCTTATTCCACTTTCATTTCAAAAGAAACGGCTCGCCTCTTTACACTTTACACCTTCCTTATTGAATGGATGCACGGGATATTAAATAAGAAAAATGTAAAAGTTATTAGCGCGCTGGCGATAGTATAGACATCGAAAGTATAGAATATTTACACACGAACTAGGAAGTGGAAGCGGATTTTTTTCTTCTGGGCTGATGTTGGGTGACCTCTCACAACGCTACACACCGGTAATGCGGAAAGAAGCACTACAGTAATGTCCTTTACTCTGAAAAAGGTGCACACAATACAAAATCTAACGGATATTTTTCGACATCCCGAAAAAATGTTCGTATCTACCGTTTTAAGTCGAATGATCGTAAGTAGGGGAGTGTTTCTAATAAGCTTTATGGTAGAGCACATTACAGTTTTCAATACATGTGATATTCGGACAATTACTGTTTTAAATAGCTTGTCAATCGCCATTAAAGCAGCTCGTTTACATGTCCATCAACTGGTAAGAAAAGGTGGTGTCGTTCTGCCAAAGTAAATATTTTCAACTTGCTCAAAAGAGATTTCTATACAAGGTGGATATGCTCTGTGCTCTACTGTTCTTTTACATTCCCCCAAAGATTAGATACAAAGTTGTTTCAGTGACGTTTGCACGAAGGGGGACATTTAATGCAAGGGAAAGGGGGCATTTTTTTCGACCCAACACCAGGGACCAGTGTTACTTTGACACGTTCCTGGAATGCAATTGACTTTTCCCGGTAACCATCTCATTCTCATCTCATCTCATTAGCTACACCGCTTATCCTCAGTAGGGTCGCGGGGGTGCTGGAGCCCAACCCAGCAATCCTCGGGCGGTGGGCAGGGGACACCCTGAACTGGTTGCCAGCCAATCGCAGGGCACACAGGGACAGACAACTCGCTCGCTCATTCACACCTAGGGACAATTTGGACCGGCCAATTCACCTGAAATGCATGTTTTTGGAATGTGGGAGGAAACCGGAGTGCCCAGAGGAAACCCACGCAAGCACGGGGAGAACATACAAACTCCGCACAGGAAGTCTGGAGCTGGATTTGAACCCACGCAGGAGGTTCCCAAGACATGAACTGTGCCGCACATGCGCTAACCACTGCGCCGCCGTGCTCCCGGTAACCAGTAATGTGTATATTAAAAATTGGGACTCAAATGTCGTAACAACATGGTGCGTTACTCCGCTACTTGTTTAAAACAGTTTGCGGAATTAAACATCATTTATTGGGCACCTTTTCCCCCCGCCCAGGACGGATTACTGCACCCATAGTCCGCCAGCATCACACCGCTAATCACATCGTCATGGAGGAGTTGGCGTGTTTGTATGGTCCTTCAAAGTACAACTCAATACAGTTACGGTGGCACCGTTCCAAGCATAGAGTACAAACAATTATCAATCCATCCATTATCTGCACCGCTTACCCACAGTAGGGTCCTTGGGGTGCTGGAGCCCATCCCAGCTATCTTCAGGCAGTGGGCAGGGGACACCTTGAACTGGTTGCCAGCCAGTCATAGAGCACACAGAGACAGACAACTCACTCGCTCATTCACACCTAGGGACAATTTGGACCGGCTAATTAACCTGACATGCTTGTTCTTGGAATGTGGGAGGAAACCGGAGTGCCAGGAGGAAACCCACGCAAGCACGGGGAGAACATGCAAACTCCACACAGGAAGGTTCAATCTCATGACCTCAGAACTGTGCCGCACACGCGCTAACCACTGCACCGCCGTGCTGCCCTACAAGCATTTATTTCCATTGATAGTCTCACAATCAGGTATACTCACAACTAAGCTGTTTTTACTGTTAAGCATTGTCAATTTAATACTGCGGTATGACATTCTCATTAGTGTAACCTCATCACATACGCACCTTTTGTTTATGTATACGACTATGTTGAGTCGAATGAGTACCTTGTTCGTGGTCTATCTGACACAGCCTTGACATTTAACACTATTTGATAAAATACTGAAATCAGGGAATAAGCTTAGATGCACAAGTTTGATTGTGTGTCACCAGTAACAAATGGTAGGTAACATGTGGGAGGGGGCGTGGCTTGTATAGAAACAACAAACAAACCGTAAATCAATGGAACAAACGTGAGCACAGAATGTACGGTCTTTTTATGTGTAAAAATATTTCTGCAAAACACCATGCCTGGAAAAAAAGAACATATTGTATACACTCAGCAACGGAGGAAAACTTTGTGTGGTTTGAAGCCCATAGACAAAATTGATATGGAGTTTCTCGACTAAGTATAAGATAGCAAGCGGTCAAGATAAAACAAGAAATATGAAGGTTTCGCCGCTACCACAGGTGGGTGTCCACGTTTTATTCTATTTTTTAATTTCTTATTATAAAGCTATTTCTAAGCAGTTTTAGGTGGTCAGCTTCAATGCAATATAGTCGATCATTTGTAACAAGATCATTATTTTCAGAGTTCTGCTCTATTTTTGCGAGTCAAAAATCCAAAAGGGAACTGAATTACTATTTAATGAGGTAACTACAAATGGTTTTCAGTAACAAACACAGTGAACACCTTATCATGAATCTCAGTACTGGATCATGTGCGCGGACAAAAATATCCCAAAGGCAATACCATTCTTTATTTTTGGGTTTTAGGAAGAGATCTGGTCCGTCTCACAGAACAGACCATGTTGTGATTTCCTGCCCGGCGACTGAGAAACAGCACACCGTAGTTGGAGGGAAAGGGCCTCCAGAAAGACTGATAGGCCCATTATTTCCACGACGCATTCCACTCATGGATCATTACAATGTTAACAGCGGAGATACGAGGCAGGGCCATGAGTTTAAGAGCAATATCTCCTCCAGTGGTTTACAGTAAATCTTAGAAAACTATCATTTCGACGGCAGACTGTAAGACAATTTGATTAAATGCCATAAACATGCCTTGGGTTCTCCATGAAATGGATGATAACGTACAATAGAAGACACAAAAAACATAATGTATGTTAAAAGTTGTAAAACACATTCTGGGCTTTGGGGTTTGTGGGGGTTTAAACATAGTTTTGCCACTGACATGACGTTTGTGTGAAGCTGTAACGTCACCTTATGTGTTTCAATCATGTCGTTTTGAAAGTGGAAAACTAAATCTGTAGCGACCCCTGCTGGAATGAAAAATATTACTACTAGCCCAAAAACAAGACTGTGAGGAAACCAATAATATATGTTTCATGTGGGGGAGCGCACCCCTGCAAAGAAAGAAAAGAAAAAAAACGACAGGGCCTGGAGAGGGATGGGTGCCTTCAGGCTGTACTTGCAAAACACACACCCAAGTAGGTGGAGCCCCCTACGACCCAGGTGGTTAAGGAACCCGTGAAATGTATGGTATTTATTATGAACTCATGTATATTCTTAAACGGGAGTGACATCAGATTTGGGTCTCCATGGTCAAGAAAATTAGGCTACAAATATTTTTTATAGTCCACCAGTTTGACACACATCTGAAATTACTCCATCCATCCATTATCTGCACCGCTTATCCTCAGTAGGGTCGCGGGGGTGCTGGAGCCCATCCCAGCCATCTTCGGAGAGTGGGCAGGAGATACAGGGCACAAAGAGACAAACAACCATTCACTCATTCACACCGAGGGAAATGTGGGGGGAAACTGGAGTGTGAGGAAATCCACACAGGCATGGGGAGAACATGCAAAGTCCACACGCCCTCTAAAGTAACTCATTTGCAAAAATTATAATTTCATTTTTTTGTTTTGACTATTGTTATTAAAGTAATAATAACATTATTAAGTTGTTTATTTGATTTGGAAAAGAGGGAGTTTGTTTGGGCCATACCTCTCAACCATTAACATTTATCAACTAATATTTTGATATTTGATCTTGTTCATGAATGAGCACAATGTTTATTTAACAATTTCGTGCCTACCCAGAGTGGAAAATACTTTATTTCATTATTTCATTGGCCATTGTTTACAAAATCTCATGTCTTAAGTGGAAATATTTTGATAAATAAGGTGATGAGTACAAAACCATAATCAAATCATCGAAATTACAAGCACAGAGGAAAGGCTTTTATTTTCTGTAGTGCCTCCTAAAGGTAGAAATGACTTTATTCGTTAATAACTACAATATATACTTAACAAATAACCAATCATTTAAGGGTGCACGTTTTTATTTATTCTACATGATATGAAGGCACAGGTGGATAGTAAAAGAGTACTTTACTCCGTTACCATTACTTGAGTAGGTTTTGGGAAATGTTGTACTTCCAGGAGTATTTTTAAATCCCTATACTTTCCCTTTTACTTGAGTACATTTGTGAAGAAAAAACAGTACTTTTAGTAGGCAACATTGAAGTCGTTACTCCGTTACTTAATGAATCCCCTCCATTAGAGTATGCGTCTGTCTGTCTCTGCTAAGGCGCATTTATTTTGACGCAGAACTCTGCCAGGCTCTACCATGTTTAACCAATCAGACGTAGCAGCCTCGTCACGTGACCATATTCAACTTCAGCGGGGAAAAGTTGATTACGAGTGAAACAGATCGAAAATGTCACTTAGCAATACCATCTATGAAAACACAGAAGACGAGGAGCACCCCTGCCCTCACATCAAAAATGTTTTCCCTTTAAAAAAGGGTACAAAACACCAGCTACAATATGCAATTGTTCCTTTGTTCGAGTTTATTGGCTAGCTTGTTGTTCTGCTTGCAGAGCCTGTTAAGATAAGTATTGGGGCTTTAAGTGTGCTACTTGGTGCTACAGGTAACTACGTGATTTATAATATTTTTATTTTATTGCTCAATGAAACACTTGAATTTACGTTGATTATTTTAATCTACTTTTAAATTAAATTTATTTTTGTTGATTGATAGACTTTTATAATTTAATGATCTGATTGGTTGTCCTTAAAAAATCAATAAATACGACGATGCTACAGTTACTCAGTACTTGAGTAATTTTTTCACCAAGTACTTTTTTAATTTTACTCAAGTAAGTATTTGGATGACTACTTTTACTTGGGTAATATTATTCTGAAGTAACTATACTTTTACTTAAGTACATTTTTTGGCTACTCTACCCTCCTCTGCATAAAGGGAGCAGTCGTGATTGTCAACCATCTTGCTACCAAGGGAACCCCCAAAAAACAAAAAACTTTTGAAAGTCCGGGCATTAGTTTGTATTCTCCCTTGTGCTTTTCAGCACTTGACGTGCACAACATCCTACAGCGACATCTCGTGGACAAATATACACATTGTCCCTTTGATAAAATCAAAATCAAAAACAACCCTTTTCCGGGGTAAAATAGGATGTTTTAACTTGTCCAGTACACATTTTAGTCATTAAAAGTGGGGCTACTTGGATCCTACATTGATGACATAAGCTATAGTAGCTAAAAAAGAGGGAGAGGGGCTGGGGTAAGCTTACCTTCCACTCAAAGTGAACAAATAAAACTAACGTTATACTTAGTGGGTCTTAAATCAGCTTCGCTTCCCTTCACAGCAGCCCCTTGTTGCATCTTGACTGGCAGAAACAAAGGGTATAAGTTTCGGATGGGTACAATTAAATTTCAACAATTGCGGAGTGCACATGTATCTGGGTAGAGCAGTGCAAGCTCATAAAAAGAGCAGAAAATATGAAATATACAATCCCATATTTTCATTTAGAACTTGCAAGGGGAATTTACCGAGGAGCTGTTATGATTCCATACAAACACGTGATGGCAGCAAACGCTTGTCAAAGTTGATACTGTAGTTAAGCAGTAAGTGTGACTTGCTTAGGGAAAGCTGATACTCTAATGCAGTGTTTATCGATCTTTTTTTGAGCCGAGGCACGCCTTTTTTGGCGAAAAAATCTTCAGGCACACTTTCTGTCGAAAATGTTATGATACTGATTCCTAGCACCATTTTTTTTATTATTTTAAAGCTTAAACGACCATCGCCTAAATTTACAGTGTAACATTTTTATCATTATTTAAGGTCACCGTGGATCTGGAGGTAATACAGGTTATTTATTTTGGTTAATAATTTTACAGTGATTTTACGATATTTATTACTTTTAATAAGTTTTACTACATATATATTTTCTGTTTCTAAAAAATCACAAGATAAAAATAATACTTAAAATGAGCAAGAAGATCTGCCAGTATGACTTTTTATGTTACTACATTCACTTTTTCTGTTTGTTTTTTTAAATGAGGAATTATCAATCCAAATAAGTACAATTAAAAGCAATTCTTTTAGAATGATTAATTATATTATTTCTATTGGAGTACAATCTTGAAAAGCTTCATCAAACAAAATAAGTTACTAATAACATTTCACTGTCTACCTCATAATTAATATATAAAGGGTAAAAGAAAAGGGAACTGTGGCCGGGTAGATGAATGTTAAAGGTTTTTGGCTGACCACTGGAATAAAAGGAAATATCCTTTTTTTATGGAAAGATAATATCGGGAAATTTCCAGCGGCACACTAGTGTGCCCCGGCGCACTGGTTGAAAAACATTCTCTAATGAAGCAGCAAGTGTGTCTTACTTAAGGAAAGTTTACCTACTTAATTCACATTTGCTTCCAGTGTAGCCGGGCTCACATATACAGTGGCCAGTAAGCGGATCACAGCCCACCGATGCGTTGTGGCACTGGCACTGAGTGATGCATCCTTGACCCCACCAACCGGATTTGCACGCTGCAAAATAAATGCACGTTAAGGTTGTGGAATACACATCAACAATGGTGAGTTGTTGGAATTTTCAGTTCAGGGAGTGCGGCGAACATTGCAGCAGTCTTTCCCACACCGTCTATTTGAAAATTGTGTTTGAAAATGAATTTCTAAAACCAGTTTCATTTATGTATTTGTTTATTTATGTTTTTTTTATGTTTTAAAGGGGCATCATGTATTATTTACTATTACTATACTATTGTATTTATTTGAATATAAGTCAAATACACTACATATAAAAGTGCATTTTTTAAAAGTCGTAAGTCGATAAATATCTATTTATTTTACATAACGTGGGTCTCTACATTAGAATTAGAAACTACAAAATACTACAAAAATAATACTACAGTAAAACTATAATACAAAAAAATACTACAGAACTACAAAAATACTACTAAATTAATGCTATAAAGCAAAAATTATCTTCAAGTGGAACAAAAACATGTTTCTCTTGTTTTTTTTGTAAGATAAAAAAAAAATTAAAATTAGTATAATCATCCATCCATTCAAAATACAACTGAATACCGTTAGTGTGGCACAGCTTAAGCATAGAGTATGAGAACACTGAATTTCTCGTCATGGAGATATTCTCCCTATTTTATAACAAACTATAAATCAAATGCTCATATCAGAGGGGCATCTTTTATGCGCATATTTGGTTGTGAGTCACTAGTAATGAATATTAGACAGTGCGCAGAGAAGGGGTGTTTGCTTATAAAGGAAAAACAAACCAACGGGAAATCAATTGGGCAAACATAAGCACAGAATTTACAGTAAAATTGTGCTGAACTTTGGCCTTTTTGTTTGTAATTATTTGTACAATACACCAAGACATAATGCCTGGAGAAGAAAAAGAAAACCTCTTGGACAGTTTCCAGTAACAAAGAAAGAGATTTTGGTTTGAAGCAGAAAGACAAAATGGATGTGGAGTGTCTCAACTGAATTGGGTAAATATAAAAGGTTCACTGCTACCAGTGGTTGGTGTTTTCTAATACTTATTCTACTATCTTGCAACATTATAGCAGTTGTAGGGGGTCTGCTTCTATGCGACTAAATATAGTAATTTGGAACTATATACTAATAGTTACTACAGCGGTTACTTCCGGAGTAGCACACTGCTTTTTGGTGTCAGTTCTATAGGGAGTTACTTTTAAAATGAAATAACCATCAAGTGTAACTTATTACTCTTCTTCAGTAACATGCACAACACTGGCTCAGGCACATTGCTTGAAAATCACTGCATGACAAAACATTCGATCGGCAAACTTAACTATGAAACCACATGGGGGTGATGTGTGATAAAACAAAGCTCCAGAAATCTCCCTTATTAAGCCAAACGTTTAAGCCAGATACTGAAAGTTCCAACTGTCCCATTATATTTAGTAAAAACAAATGACATTTTCTGTCTCACCCAACTGACAGTCTTCCCCATGAAGGCCCGCAGGACATTGACGTCTGCATTCTCCAGTCTTGGGGTCACACGAACCTCCATCCGGGCAGTTGCATGGCCGCTCGCAGGCCTCGCCAAAGAAGCCCGGCTCACATTCTACACAAACGGCAAAACAGTTTGCAGTCACATTGACATTCAAAAAGGCCTTGTGCCTCATAAGCAGTGTTGGGGCTGGAACCCATCCCAGCTATCTTCGGGCAGTGGTCAGGGGACACCTTGAACTGGTTGCCAGCCAGTCGCAGGGCACACAGGGACGGACAATTCGCTCGCTCATTCACACCTAGGGACAATATGGACAAGCCAATTAACCTGACATGCATGTTTTTGGAATGTGAGAGGAAACCGGAGTGCCCGGAGGAAACCCACGCAAGCACAGGGAGAACATGAAAACTCCACACAGGAAGGTTCGATCTCATGACCTCAGAACCGTGCCGCACATGCGCTAACCACTGCGCTAAAGTGCTGCCTGATGATTGGTCAATATGCATTTGTGGGGATTCTGTGTTGTTGATTTAAAAAAATTTGAGCATTAATTGGTAAAAATTGTTTTGTATTTGATATTTTTGTCTGTAGAATTCTAAATACTTTCATTGTATTTCCTGTGTTTAAAGTGTTAGTATGTTCATATGAAAACTTAAAGTTTATTTTTTTCTTTTTTCTTCCTATTTAATTCATTAACCGCAATATATATTCTTTACTGCTGATTGTTATCTTTTGATATTGTTTATTGTTAACATCCTTTGCACTTCAAGTGTAGGATAAATCTTTCGCTGATGAGGTGCAATAAATATTGCAAGGTTCTATAACACAACTTTGTGTGTGTTCTTCTCTATTCAAATGATTCAAATACTGTTCAGAAAATTTCTAATTCTTTGACATACAACTTATTTGGGTGACGTTTTCAGGTGCTTACAGTTTGTTCTGTGTGTTTTTATCATAAAATTAACATACAATGTTTATATATATATATATATATATATATATATATATATATATATATATGACCGACTCACTCTGTTGACTTGCATATGCTAAAATTGGAATGACACATAGTAAACCTGCATGAGTTTCACTTTATCTCTGATCCAGATGTTCTCAAGACAAAAGCCATACCGGGCTCGCCAGCCATCCATTCCTGACCCCTTCTAAAAACATATCACTCTTGCATAAAAGCTAACCAAATAGTGATGTTTTCCGGTGAAGGGATCGTACCTTTGTGGCATTGGGAGCCGTGGTATGCAGGCTTACAGATACAGCGCCCCGTTTTGGGGTCACAGCCAGCGGAATGTTCTCGAACACAGTCACATTCCTTCGAACAGCCGGGACCGTGCGTCCACTTGGGGCAAGCTGAAGAAAGGAAAACAAGCAAAAAAATGTTTGGAAAAAGTCATCCCTTCTTAACAATGTCTCCAAACAAAACTGTAAGGTTGTTTAATCGCATAGTTTTTATTTTCCCTTATTTATCATTATTTTTTTATCGCAACTCCTGTCTTTGGTAAACTAATGGCATGAAAAGTGTGCCTTAGCTGTAGGGCTGGGGATCTTTCTGAGGCTCACTTATAAAGTCAGATTATGATTTAGGGTTCTAAGATTTGATTTTAAAAAATTACTAAGACTTATTTTCTAAATATTTATATTCTCTTACCAAGATTCAATCTCTTGTATTTTTTGTCAACAGAGTATTTGTAAAAAAATAAATTAAATTAATTTACACTAAAGTTTATTTAACTGAGGGAAACTGATGCAAACAGGTAAGTGACAGAAATAGCACACATTGAATGATTTAAGTGCAAATGACTTAAATGATAGATGTAATGAGATAAAAGGTATTTTTTCTGCTTTTTTTTTTTTGATACAAATGTTTGGGAATTTCTGTGTTAGATCTCATGTGAGATTACTTTAATTTTGTAAAGCTTCTTTAAACTTCTACAAATACAAACAGGTGGTATTTCTCTATGTATTTTTTAATGCAGGGGTTAAAATTGTGGTTTGGTAGCAAATGTTCCAGTTAAGAGAGACGTCCACGCACCTAATATGAGTGAAATGATATTGCATTAAATAGCATGTCTGGGGCTTCTAGTTTAAGTAAAATACTATTGGGATTGGTGCTCCCTCAAATATTCTCTGGTTGATAAATGGTAGTACCTAGTAATTGTAGCAACAGTGGGTGGTTTGCTTTTTGGGTGGCACCTGGCTTTGGTGACATCCAGTGGACATATTTAAAACTGCAGGAATTGTTTGACGTGATACAGCTCTTTTTTTCTTGTGCTTCTTTCAACATTGGCTTGGGCAGGATTTATCTGTTGGTGAGCCTACTGTCTTGCAGGAGATGTTTGAGACCACTGCTTTACGCAAAATAGAAGACAAAATTCAAGCTTTGGGTCGCAGTCACAGGTAAAAGTCAGAGCAATTTGTACTCATTGTGTTCTGGTGGAGCATGCATGATGTAGAACAACATTTTAGAGTCTGCAAAGCACCATTAAACATGCCATTGAATTGTAACTGACTCTTAGCATACGGGTAGTAGACTTTATGACCACTCGAGGGACGTGTCAAGTCCAAAATATGCCTGCATGGAAAGAAAAAGCAACATACCGTACGTATGGAGACAACTTGGATATGTGTTTGCATTCCCTTCTATTTGGGTTGATTCTAATCCAAGAGGACCCCACCCATACACAAAATTAATGGTTCCACAATTCCTAAGCAGTCTTGTAATGTAAGCACAAATATCTCATCTCATCTCATCTCATTAGCTGCACCGCTTTTCCTCAGTAGGGTCGCGGGGTGCTGGAGCCCATCCCAGCTATCTTCGGGCAGTGGGCAGGGGACACCCAGCACACATAGTCTGACAACTCACTTGCTCATTCCCACCTAGGGACAATTTGGACGGGCCAATTAATCTGAAATGCACATTTTTTGGAATGTGGGAGGAAACAGGAGTGCCCAAAGGAAACGCACAAGCACGGGTAGAACATGCAAACTCCACACAGGAAGGTTGGATCTCATGACCTCAGAACTGTGCCATACACGCGGCAACCACTGCGCCGCCCTGGTTTTACTACCCGCTAAGTAAATCATCAAATGTTTGTTATTCTGTTTTCAGACGATAACAACTGCTTAGATTTTTTGTTTGTGTGACATAAAAAAGAGTGTTGTTTGTTATTTTGTCTGTTTACATCATTGTCACTATTGGCCAATTATGTTGCTTTTCTTTGATCACCACACCCCTTGGGGCTGATCTGCTTCGTGTAACCAAGGACAGTGGTCTCCAATCTTTTGTATCACGGACCGGTTGAATGTCTTACAGTATTCTCGCGCCGGGCCCCATAATAACATTAGCATACCTATCATTTTATACATTCTACCCGTATTTTGTATGTTTTTCTATCATTTCAATTTGTTAATGCCATATCCTTATTTTTGGATGGGAGGAAACACGTTTTTTTTTTGTTAGACTGATCTCATTTTGCCCATTTCATCACTGATCCGGATCGTCACTAGTACCAGGCGACAATGTCATCGTAGATTGGTAATATTGTCGGGATTTTTGTTACAAAGTCTGTCTTGCTGTAAGTTGAGTGCTGTGAGAACAGGTGCCGTGTTGTGTTAATAAGGTTTATTATCGCTTAATAGGGGGAATTGCAATCATTAATAAGGGGAGCAACTGGCTGAAGTTAACTGGTATGCATTAGTAATAATAGCAATAATAACAGTAATAAGCCAAAGTCTATTTTGTAATTATTAGACCAAAAATGATATATATTATGAGGAAAATACCTTATATTTTATCTCATCATCACACTATTTTTCCTCACGGGACTAATGTCAAAAAGATAAAGATAAACACAAAAAAAGCATGATGAGGGTAATAAGTCAAGTCAAGTCAAGTCAAGTCGTTTTTATTTCTATAGCCCTAAATCACGAAGAGTCTCAAAGGGCTTCACAGATTATTACACTATATTACACAGACTATTTTTCAGCCGACGAGAAGAGTAGGTTATTCATATGTTATGGAGTAGAAGTGAGTTTTAAGTTTAGATTTAAACATTTCCACTGAGGTTGCAGATCGGATCTCAGGGGGAAGAGCATTCCATAGCACCGGTGCCCGGATGGAGAACGCTCTCGAACCAGCAGAACACTTCTTTGCTCTTGGGATTACCAGAATAACAATTCATCGGACGATGAATAGGACTTTTGGGAAGCATTAAATAATTATTTTGGTATTACATTCATAGTTTATGTTTTCAATTAGATTTTAATATGGCCTAACATATTCAACACCATGGCACGTGGGTAAAAAGTGTGACGATGGGATATGATCGAATGCCTTTTCCTATGTCATCTGATCAATTATCGTTCAAACATGAGTTTTATTTTGGTATAGTCTTTATAGTTTTCTTTGTCAATGAACCATTTAAATATGGCCCGATGTATTCAACACCATGGCACGTTGGTAAAAATGGTATGATGATGGGATACAATCTATCCTATGTCATCAACATTCGAGTGGTCCTGTGGTTAGGATTCAGTGCTCATATTGTGGGATGCCGTTTTGATTCCTGTTGAATCCAATGTGGTGCAACTGTGGTCAGCAATATTTTTCAACTATCAATCGTTGTTCAAATATGTAAATTTTATTTTGGCATTGCACAATCTATTCAACAACATGTAAAAATAGTGCAAAAATAGGGTGATGGTGAGATAAAAAACCTTTTCCTATGTCATCTACATTTGAGTGGTTCTGTGGTTAGGATTTCTGATGGATCGAACATTGTTTAAATATGGTAATGTGCTACCATGAAACCTTGTGTGTAACACACACCCGAACCTTGAGTTCTATTGTGGATAAATCAAAAGTGTGCATTATATAACGTTTAGGCAAAATTACTGCATGACAAAACATTCGATCGGCATTTTTTTCTAAAATAAGGCAACTTCTATTTCTTTTTGTGCAACCCGGTACCCGTCCACGGATCGGTGGTTGCTGAACACTGACCTAGAAAAATTGATGCTTAAAGTTTTTGTGCTTTTGTAGAAGTCAAACCTGGTTCGCAGCGGTGGGAGCGCCTAATCCTAACCAATGTAATATAGATAACACGTTTTCGATTTTATCTCAACATGAACTTTTACGATAACAATAAATCTATTGTGGGCTTTGAACGTGACAAAGGTTGTTAAATAGGTGAGGCCATGATTAAAATCATCTATTTAAAACTGTCAGGACCAGTGCGGAGACAGGACCCACTTGCGTTACGTTTCTCTCAGTTTTATTGGAAGAAAGGAAAGGGTTGCACCCACGATCCGGTGATCGCTGGATGCGGGAAGCAGGTCGCTCTGAACGCGGAAGTGGGACTTCCGTGGCGAGCGATGGCGGTGTTGGGAACGGAAAAAAAGGGGCAGTAGCCGAGAGCAAAAAACGTGGCCGGGATCAGAAACAAGTCGAAAGCCAGGAGAGGAGAGTATAGTGGTCAGGATCAAAAAACGGGTCGAAGCCGGGGAACAGACGGGAACAAAAACAGGTGTGAGTCGTTCGAAAAAAGCTTGCCTAGAGTAAACTGAGGTTCACAGACGGACTGACCACGGGTGACAGAAAGATGTGGGTTTAAATAGAGACAAGGAGCCAATTAGAGTCCGAGGCAATTGGCATCAAAGGAGCGGGCACAGGTGCATCACATCGGTAATCATGACAAAAACATAAACTACAAACAAAATACTGCCATAAAATGTAAATTTTATTTATTTATTGTCCTTCAAAGTGTGCTTTATTATCAAATACAACAAAGAGTTGTTTCCCTTGTCATTCTTTTTTGTTTTCATTAATGAATTTTAGGATGACTTTCTGTTTTCTCTATTATCTAGAATTTGTCTCTGGTACCATGACTAAAATAGTGTGATGAATCAACAGTGGAACCACTGTTAGGACTCGACCGCCTGATCTTACCCTGGATTTCATTCACGTTTTCAACTGATCAATCATTTCACACAAAAAAACTTGTTTATAGCACAGACAGAAATTGAGTTATTTTTTGGAATGAAAAAAGTGTGTTAATGAGCATTATACACTATATTTTAGTACAATGGATTAGCTATTGTCTTTTTTACCATACAGTAATGGGTTGCTCAAGTATAATTAAGACAAGGTTTACTTTTTCTGGTATCGACTCAACGTTTTGAAAATGAAAAACAGATGCAAGTTTATAACACTGATAAATATGCACTTAAAAATCCATAATTATTGCCAGGTTGCCAAATTTGCAAAAAATCCACCAAGAGTGTCCCCATACAGCAGCAAAACCTCCACTCCGCCCTTGTCCTGCTTTCTGCGAGGTGCAGCTGCAGATTCTGGTTACGCCCTCTCCACCCTCCCAATGTCGCGCTGCTGGATACAGATGTGGGAATCTGACAATATTGCTCAAGCGCATTCTTCGATCATTGTGTTTGGTGCTTGAGCCACTCCGGTACTGTGGACGTAAACCCGAGGAAAGAACTCTTCTCAATGTTAAATTGGAGACTTCGAGGCGATCCTAAATCGCTCGGGGGTGTCAGCATGGTGACGGAGGAGCTACGGAATCTCTACTACAAAAGACTGCTGCCTATTGAAAAACACTATTCCTTCCATCACTACCACTCACCAAGCTATGAAGATGCGGACTTTGACAACAAACCCATGGTGCTGGTAATGGGTCAGTACTCGACAGGGAAGACAACTTTTATCAGGTAAGCACTGATCCCATTCAAGAGCATCGTTTTTTAACCACACAAATGAAAAGCAAATGGTAAATGGTCTGCATTTATATAGCGCTTTTCAAGTCAATGAAGACCTCCCAAAGCGCTTTACAATGTGCTTCACACTTACCCATTCACACACAAAAGCAAAGAAAAAAATAAACAAGAATTGCAGTTCGCCATTAGAACACTACTCGCATTGAGACGCAAAACCATTCCTAGGTGGCATTTTCCTTTTTGCCAGGGTCATTCACCTCTAGAGTGTCATCCTGGCCAAATTTGGTCTGAAAGAGTAGAATGTCGATACGGGAAAGCTGCTGAGTAAGCAAAACCAAAAGTGCCAGATCAGCTTTTAGGGGTCAGTTTTCACATCTGGTGTAACCTACCTGACTGCCTGCAAAAGATGGTGTTGGCCCTCTGGTCTATAGAATATATATTGGTCAACTCTTCTCTCTGCCAGGCATTGTGTTGAAATTGAATGTTGTTCTGATCTCAATGAGGGGAATGTCTTTCTAGAGAGTCACCAAAACTAAAGGCGCTGAGTCACATTGTTGGCAGTTTTCACATCTAGGGTAACCTACCTGACTGTCTTTAAAGGATGGTGTTGATATCCAATGTCGTTCCAGCCTAGACAAGTGGAATGTCCTTTGTGAAAATGCGGTGTCAACTAAACCAAAAGTGCAGTCAGGTTCCGTAGTTTTTTTTCCAACCTACCCGACTGCCAGTAAAATATGGTTTGGGTATTCAATGTTATTCTGGGAAGCAAAATGTTTCCTGGAAGAAAATGCTGAGTCAACAAATCCAAAAGATGTTGAGTCACTTCTTGGGCCAGTTTTCACATCTGGGGTAACCTAGTCGACTGCCTGTAAAACATGGTGCTGATATTCAATGTGGTTTTCTACTTGGAGTGTGGAATTTCTTTTTGGTAGAGAAGTCAATAGCACAAAGATAAATATATTTTTATAATTGTCTATGAGCAGCGCCATTTTGTCGAGTGACGTCAGATTAAAGCAACTCGATGAAGTCGTGGTATATATTTTTTCTATACCGTTGCGACCCGGACCTCCGAACTTGAGTGTCATTTTAGTAATATTTTCTTGGTCAGAAGTTAGAGAACTCCCATTTCCCACATTTCTGGAATGCAGCATTCAGGTATGAGATCCCAAATGAAAACATTATCACTATCCTCGCTTAGCTCTTGGGAGATAATCATGACGTTCCCTGTTTTCAGATATCTAATCGAGGATGACTTCTTGGGAAGCAGGGTGGGGCCAGAGCCAACGACCGACTGTTTCACAGCCCTCATGCATGGAGAAGTGGAGGGAATCATTCCCGGGAATGCCCTCACTATGGATCCCAAAAAACCTTTTCGCAACCTGGACCCTTTTGGGAATACGTTTCTCAACAGGTAGCAAGAGAGAAAGGCTAGATATATACATTTGCACCTCCACATACAAGATTAATTCGTTTTGGATTGGGCTCATATCTGGAATTCCTTGTAACTCAAATGATGTTTCCCAATAAGAAAAAACAAAAAACCAATTAATCTCTCCCGGCCTTCAAAAACCACCAAAGTCAACACTAAATAGCAACAAAACAAATGTTCCTGATCAATTAAAAAAACATTTGAATGTGAGCTGTCTCAAGCGGTCTCTAGTGGTAGTGTCTGGAAAATCTGGTAACTCATCTCAACACTCAACTCAACACTCGTAATTAGGGAAAGCTACTCATGAGCTTATAACTTACATGCTTAAGTACCTCAAATAAATAGTAACAATTATCTGAAGGGACAGTCTGTGTTATTTAACTACTAAATGTCCTTGTTTTGTTTACTGCAACCAAAAAATTGTGCAAAAAAGCACAAGAAAGATTACAAACTCCAAAAACTATCCAGCCATTATCTGCACCGCTTTTCCGCAGTAGGGTCGTCGGGGTAAAGGAGCCCACCCCAGGTATCTTCGGGCAGTGGGCAAGGGACACCCTGAACCAGTTGCCAGCCAGCCGCAGGGCACACAGAGATAGACAACTCACTCGTTCATTCACACATAGGGACAATTCGGAGCGGCCAATTCACCTGGCATGCATGTTTTTGGAATGTGGGAGGAAACCGGAGTGCCCGGAGGAAACCCACGCACGCACGGGGAGAACATGCAAACTCCAGACAGGAGGGTTGAATCTCATGACCTCAGAATTGTGCCCCACATGCGCTAACCACTTCACTGGCATAGCCAAAACGCACTATTATACTTTTCTTTGCTTTTTTTTTTTTGCCCAGTCTTTTTGAGGTTTTTGGGTATCCGTATCAGCAAGACGCAGACAATTACTTCAGCTCCCTTTAGCTGAGCTGTTATGTAAAATACGTGCTCATTTCTGGACCTACAAGTATGTTGAAAAATGTTTTATGGTTCTTATTAATTAAATCAGAATTGCTTTCTTGAATGAATTAAGTTATGTTTTTAACACTTGGAGGAGCTAAATTATACACAGTCCCTTTAATAACCAGTAATAGATTCTGGAAATTCAAATTAGACTCATAGATTTTTACCATTGATTTTGTAATAGACTGCAATTTCACATTTCAATTTTAAAATGAAGAATTGATCAAATCAATTCAATATATTGTGCAACTCTAATCAAAACGTGACAGGATGCCAGTCAAGTGCAGGTAAAAGAAAAAAGACTAGCATTCCATCACACATTCAAGTTAGACTCGTCAATTAACCTGCAATCCCGGTTATGGGGATGCAGGAGGAAACCGGTGCACTCAAAGAAAATCCACTCAGAACTGGACAAAACATGCAAGCGGACAGGCAGGCGGACATGCTAACCAGTCAGCCACCGTTCAGCCCAATCAATTTGGTTTGTAAAATGTTTTATCGTTTTTTGCAGATTTCAATGCGTGCAAATGCCCAATCAGGTCCTTGAGAGTATCAGCATCATCGATACGCCAGGTATCTTAACTGCGGCCAGAAAAAAACTCAGCAGAGGTGAGTAACAACGCCAAATGGTGGTTTCCACATGCAAATGCATCCCATATATGCAAATTGTGTGAAAAGTATAGCAAAATCGGATGAAGCAACCAAATCAATATACTTAGATGCAGGGGTCTCAAACTCAGAGTTAGGTTGCAGCAAAGAAAGGCTGTATCACATCAAACATTTTTATCATTCTGAAATATCTGCCCGATGATTGCTGGGATGGGCTCCAGCATCCCCGCGACCCTACTGAGGATAAGCGGTGCAGCTGATGAGATGAGATGAATATCTTTTTTTCCTGCACAAAATAGGAAATTATTGCCTTACTGTCTTTATTTGTCTCCGTCTATTTCTTTCTTTATCTCTCGTTCTCTGGCTGTTTTTCCCTCTCTATGTCTGTCCCTGTCTCTCTTTCTGTTTCAGCGTCAGTCTGTTTATTTGTCCGTCTTTGTCTTTCTATCTGCCACTCTCTCTCTTTCTCTTTCTGCCAATTTCATTCAATTTTTATGCTTAAAGTATGAGCGGCCAGCAAAAAACACTGACTTTCAAATACCATGTTTAAAACACACTTCAGAGTGAATTTGCGTTGTGCGAGCTAATATTTTTGTTTTTATCCCACACGCGCTGTGATTGTGGCTGCATTTGCAAATGAATTGTTTCTTATTTTAAACCCTACCTATATAGTTGGTAAAGACCTAGCCTTCATGTCAAACTCACACTGAGGTTCAAGTTTTCAGTTCCCTTAACAGCCTAGGTCATTGGGGCACCATTGAGGACGCAACTCTGGACAATTTTCTCAACCGCTGATGGTTCCTGGCCTGAGGTTGAGCCGATGTAAAGTTGGGACCATTCTATTCATTTCTGTTGGTCGGTCCAGTTCTTTTTATGTAATATTCTACTCCTGCCCCCTGGAGAATTATCTTGGCCGGTCCTGATAATCTTGTAACGCGACCGTATCACTGAAGTTTTTGTCCGTGCACAGTTAACAACATTTCTTCGTATGGTCCAATGTGCCTTCTGACGGGATTGTACACTTTTTTTATTTAGGTAGGGCCTCAATTTCAGGGTCTGGTACGCCTCCTTCCACTAGAGGGTGCCACCCGGGTTTGAAATTGGGAACAGGTGTGTCCAATAACCACAAACCTATCCCCAATTATCCTGACCTTTAACAACGACATTTTGGATAGGACACGTGGTCGCGGCATTTTCATTTCCAATTGTCACTGCTACTTCTGATTTGTTTTTGTTTCCTGTTTCTGGTTAGGACATTTTGTTAGAGGTTTAGTGTTTAATTGTTTCTTTCTTCATTGCATATCCATCTCCGGCTTTGTCTTTGTTTCCGGTTAGGATTATGTCATGTATTTTTTTTTTTTGGGTGGCTAATTGTTTATAACTTTATGATTCCTTTTGTTATCAAACACCATCCTTATTTTTGAGCACAGAAGTTTGAGACTTCTAGTATAATGCGAGACCTAAATTCTATGGAGCCATGACCACAGCATATGAAAACATTTTTACAGTGTTCGAGAGAGATTTTTGCTTCTTAACACATTCATTTTATTTATGGGTGTAACTCCAATGGCTTGCAAAGAGTGAGTGTCTCTGGGATATGTTCCATGTTTCCCACTGTTTTTTTTGAGGCGCCAGGGCAGACCCCATTACTGTCGCGGTTAATCAAAAGAATATGTTCCTCCCTATCCCCAGGCTACGACCTGCCAGCAGTCCTGCGCTGGTTTGCCGAGCGCGTAGATCGGATCATCATGCTGTTCGACGCGCACAAGCTGGAATTCTCGGATGAGCTCACTCAAGCTTTCGGGGCTCTGTTTGGCTACGAGGACAAGTTACGTGTGGTTCTGAACAAGGCTGACAGGGTGGACTCACAGCAGCTCATGAGGGTTTATGGTGCCCTCATGTGGTCGCTCGGGAAAGTGTTTAAAACCCCGGAAATTTTGCGGGTTTACATAGGGTCATTTTGGTCGGAACCCAGGCAGACGTGTGACCACTACCAGCTAATAGACTTGGAAGAGGAAGATCTGTTGGCTGACATAAGAAACCTCCCACATAACGCTGCTGTGAGAAAACTCAATGACTTGGTGAAGAGAGCCCGACTTGTGAGGGTAAAAATATTGGACAATAATTTTTGTGGAAAGGGACATTGTGCATTCATTAGCACAGGGGTCAGGAACCTTTTCGACTGAAAGGCATTAATGCAAATATTTCGATTATTTTTTTCAGTGAGAGCCACACCGTATATGTTAAGACAAAATTAAACAAAGTTTCTAAGCCTTATCTCAAGACAAATGCTAATTCTTCAGTGCATTTTATTTTTTTTGTTTGATGATTCCATAAAGACAATGCAATAATAATAATGTCAGAGCCAGACAAATATCCAACTTCAAATGTGTCTCCCTCCAGCAGTCACTTTTGAATGTTGAAGTTAATTTTTGTCATTATTAATAGTTTTAAAAGAAGGTGCGAGCAGAGTTCTTTTGTAAAACTGTCGAAAAAATACTGAAAATTAAGGGATACGGAGGCATTTATCAATAGCTATGTGACGCTGTTAAAATTGTAAACTTAGGAATCGAATGGTCATTATTCGTCTTCCATTCCGTTTTATTGATGCGAATCTTCGACATCTTTGGAAACTACAGGAACATTTTTCTTAATATTCCAGAAGCGGGTTGAGGATCATTCATCATTTGTTTAATAACTTGCAAAAACTATAAGTTTGAAAAAAATATCCAGGAAACTGTAAAAGGTGGCTCTCACATTCTCACATGTGATCTGATGCATCCCATTGACTGAAAGCATGGAAAAAATCCTAATGACGTTTCTTCTTACTAGCCTTAAAGTAGAAAAGTGCTATAGTGCTCATGCTGCCAGTCGTAGAAATGCGGTATTGCACTCTTATTCTCAAGGCCTTAAATATGTTCCCGCTCCCTAATTTAGCACCTCCTAGTGATTAAAAAAAAAAAAAAAAAACATTTTTATTTGGATAATGAGCCAAAATACACGAACTATCATTTTCACATGCATAAATAGTAATATTTTGAGAAATCTAAATTTATTTTACATAACATGTGGCTCACCAAGAAGGAACTGACATGAGAGTTCTCCATATGGCTGCTATGTATACCCCAAAAAAATGAAAACCTTTGAAAGGTCGTGCAAAAATGAGGGAAAAAAATTGTACAATTTAGTCACTTTAAGTCTCCGTAGTTTATATTCAGCCTTGTGCTTTGCAGCCCTTTTTTTTGGTGCACTACACCAGGGGTCTCGGACGTGATGCCCAGTATATCCCAGTAACCAGTGAACATGTTCTGAAAACCGCTACCTAGTAAATTTGATTTTTTACTTACATGACCTTTTAGGTGTTTACCTAACTTCTTATAGTTCCAACCAGTCAATAACATAGTAACATCATAGCAATAAAATAAGTTTTATTTTTAGAAATGTATATCAAAAGAGTAACCATTTGCGCTAATCAGAAACAGAAAATAGCTCTGGGCTTTAAAAAGGTTGGTGACCACTGCACTAATACGACACAGTGTCTCTTTAATAATTCTCAGACTCCGTTCTCGATTCTCACCAAACCGCTCTTTTCAGGCTCACGCGCACATCATCGGCTATCTGAAGCAGGAGATGCCAACAGTTTTTTGCAGAGAAAGCAAGAAACATAATCTGATCTACCAGCTTCCAGTCATTTTCACCAAGATTCAGCAGCAACAAGGAGTTCCGGCGGGAGATTTCCCCGACTGCACCAAAATGCAGGTCACAATGAAATGCTTCGTCAAAAGAGCTTAACATGGGCAATGCTGCAGACGATAATGTGCCATTCATGACCTAAGCTTAAATCTGACCCAAAGCTGGTCAGCTATGGAATGCATTCAAAATATTTGTCCTTGAACACAAGGTTTTGCATTGGAAAATAGGAAACGCTTTGTGACTCATTTTAAACTCAATAACCTCATTTTCTATTTAGTGTTGTGCAAATCAAAAGGCATAGGTCCACGAGTATTGTGAAGTGCAGTTTGAAGTGTTATTTCTCTTCCCTAAGGTTCAGGAAATACTAGAAGGAACAGACTGTTACATACTAAAAGATACAACAGCTTTTAAAATCTTTTAAAAGCAGAAGTCAAGATTACACTGCAAAACATATCATACCCCATTCACCCATTTTAACCAGTATTTCGTCCTCATATTATAGTTTTTTGTTTTAGTCAGTATACAAATGAGAGGAAATAGTTAACATCTCCTATAGAAGTGAATTTTTGCAGATCATTGTTAAAATGGGAAAATATGTTCTCAAAAAGGGGGCAGCGCGGCGGTGCAGTGATTAGCGCGTGTGCGCTAATAATACAGCCAGTTGCAGGACCCTATAATACAGTACACATAAAGATTATTCAGTCATTGTTTCCTTTCCCAATTTGGTTCCGTCTCCGAATGTGATTTTTTTTCTTTTTTAGGAACAACTTCTGACTCAAAACTTCTCCAAGTTCAAGAAACTGAAACCAAGTCTGATGGCTTCCCTCGACAAGCTCCTTAACACAGACATAGCAAAACTGGTACCTTTACTTCAGCACCAGGAAATTATACAAAAATCCCTTCCTGGTGTGCTAGATGGTGACTTCCTTGGGACATTCAGGCGCGATCATTACAAGAAGCATCCCTTCAAGGAAATCAAAGATGGCAATGACAACGAAAACAACTCTACCGAGTGGATAGTAGAGAAGCACAAGCCGAAATACGACGAGATCTTCTACAACCTGAGCCCGAATGAAGGCAAACTAAGTGGCGCCAAAGTCAGGGAATGGATGACCACAACACTTTTGCCAAATTCTGTGCTTGCTCATATCTGGAGGCTTTCTGATGTAGATGCGGACGGTATGCTAGACAACGACGAGTTTGCATTGGCCGTCCATCTCATTGAAGGGAAACTAGAAGGGCATTGGCTCCCGAGGGAGCTGCCTTCTCACCTACTACCTCCTTCGAAACGACTTCATGTGACCGATGAAGTAATTTAAAGAAGACTTGCACTATGGAGCTGTAAATACCTACTTAACTTGAAAATATATATTTTTTAAATGCTTACCATACTATCATAAAATCCAGACTACAAGCTGCTATTTTTTGCTACATTTTAAACACTGCAGCTTTAAATACTTAAAATAAAACCTGGCAGCAAACAGGTAAACAGCGAGATTCTTTTTTACACAACGCATACACTCTAATACAAAACACACTGGTGATTTCTGTTAACATTTATGATGCCCTTCGAGAGAAATTAGATTATGTTTATCAAGAAAAAAAAACAGGAGGTTTGACATAACTAAATTCATTGTTTACAACAAACTCACTGTATTTCAACGTTTTCACCCTCATATCAAGTCTTCAACTTATATATCCAAATTGAACAACAGAGGAAGTTATCCAACAAAAACATAAAACTTTTCTTTCTGTGTCATATGCGTCAATGTCAGGTCAGTGACGTTTCCTTTAATTTTCGAGGAACATTAACAAGTGAATGCAATTTAGTACATCACCGCAGAAAACACCAATGGCAACAACACAAAAAGACACATCTTGTGTTGTAATCTGGCACTATTCTTACCAGTATGGTTGCCCTGGCACAGTCGTCTAGAAGAAAAGGGCTCACATTTTATGTGACGCAGTTTTAATACGTGTTTTCTTTCAGTGCAGTAGTAAATATGTGACCATTTTGATTGCCATTTTCATGAGTCACATAATTTGAAAACACATAACGTAAACAACTCAGAGCAGAACTAAAATGACATAGCTGAAAACGGGGTCAAGTGTGGGAGACATCGCTGTTGGCGTTCTGCAGCCCAAGGCGTTGACGCCAAATTCCGCATGCGGTGTGCACCGGGCATAGAAACTAAAGTTTTATGACTGTTTAAGCCTACAGCTCAAAATTCGGTGCGGCTTTTAAAAATGTGTTTTTTTTCTTATATTTGAGCATGCAACTTTTAATCAGGTGCACTCTGTAGTCCGCAATTTACGGTACTCTATTTACACTCATAGCAATACATCCATAATCATAAATGCATTTAATAGATTTTTTCGTCAATTAAGGATATAATTTCCTAAATTTGGCACTACAGGGAAGTTGGTACTCACGTAGATGACAGTGTTGACCATATAATCCAGGGGAACACAGGCAAGCTCCATATAAACGGTGGCAGTATCCATTGTTGGGACACCTACATTTTCTCATGCAGTTACTTCCAAAATAACCCCTTGGACAACCTGCAAGAATGAGTGATGAAAAAGAACCTTAGGATAATCTAGCACCAATATATTGTTTTACATTTTTGTTTGTGAGTGCGAATGGCATTATTTCATCAATACTAACCTGCCTCGCAGTGTCGACCTTGCACCCCAGGGGGGCACAAGCAGCTCCCAGACACAGGGTCGCACGTGCCTCCATTTTTACACTGGCACACGTTGTCACAAGTTAGCCCATATTTACCCTGTGGACAGGCTGGAGAATAGTTTGGGTTTTCAGGAAAGTAAATTACCAATGGATGGTACAATGGATGGTACAGTTGATCCGGAAATTATTCAGATGCCTTGAAATTGTTGACTCTGTGTCATTGCAGCTGTTTGTACACATGTACACTTAACAACCCGTTTTAAAGGAAAAAAACAAAAATGTAGTTTTTTTTTTGCAAATGTAGCGAAAAAGAAAAACAGAAATATCACATGGTCAGAAGTATTCACATCCCTAGAGGCGACATGCATAAAGAACTCACATCCTGTCCATTTCTTATGAGATACTCCTTGAGATGGTTCTGCTCCTTTATTGGAGTAACTTCAGGCACCTTCAAAATATTTTGTAAATGTCTTTTGTAAAATATTTTAGGCGTGACGGATAATAAGGCGCATGAAATTAAAACTACTGCGATGGCTAAGGTTGCATAAAAACACATCAAAAAATCTTAAATAACAAAAACCACCATTATGAAATATTGTTTCACAACTAAAATATATATATTCATGAAGGGTTACCATATTAAGTAGCATTTCATTTTAATTAAGCATTTCCAATTTCATCTACCATATTTTTCAGCCTATGAGGCGCACTGGATCATAATGTGCAAGTGCAAATTTCTGGCATTTTTTGTATTTTAGGTGTGCCTTATAGTCCAAAAAATACAGTAAACTGATTGGGCTTTAGGAAAGGCACACACCGGTCTATATAAGACGTTATAGCTAAGAAAGTATGACAAATGAGAACCATGAAGTCAAGGGAACTGCCCAAGGAGCAAAGAATAGTGGAATAGCACGATCTGGCAAAGGTTACAAAATCATTTTTGAGACACTCGAGGTTTCTACAAGCACATTAGAACTTTGGGACCCAAAGAAGTTTGGGACAATCAAAACTCTGCCTAGACCTGGTCGTTGAGCCAAACTAAGCAAAAGTAGTAGAAGAGGCCTGGTGAGAGAGGTAAAGAATAATCCTAAATGAAGTAGGCCTCTCTGTAGCGCAAGAAATTCGAAAGCCTAAAACAACACTTGAAGGACTCCCGCGTGGTGTGTGTGGGAAATTAATCATCATCTGCCCAATGCAATCCCGACAGTAAACCAACGCTATGGAAGCATCATGTTGTGGGTGTGTTTTTAAGCTGCATGGACAAGATCACTGGTTTCAATTGAAGGAAAGGTTAATGTGGCCAAGAACAGATATATCCTGGAGGAAAGCCTCCTGATTCTTCAGGACCTCAGACTGGGCCAAAGGTTTATCTTTCAACAGGACAGTGACCCTAAACACACAGCTAAATTAACAAGGGAGAGACTTCATGATAACTTTGGGATCGTTTTTGACTAGCCCAGCCATACTTTTTACTTTACTTTTCAAGCATCTCTGGAGAGACCTAAAATGGTTGTTTACCAATATCCACCATCCAACCTGACATAATTTTAAAGGACGGATGGCAGTGGATCCCCAAATCCAGGCGTGAAAATCGTGTGGCATAATTCCCAAGAATGGCTTTACTAACTCAAAGAAGTGCTTCTCCTGAATACAGGACCTAGGTTGAGTTTTTATTTCTTAAAGTATTTGTAAAAATATTTAAGTTTTTGTTCTGCCAACATTGGGCGCAGATATACATTTAACTTTTTTAGGGATTTTTTGACACAGAGAGTGAACAATTTCAAGGGTGTATATTTTCCATAATCACTAAGGGGTTCAAAATTGAAATAATAGTAGTAGTGATGAATGACTACTGATTACATGTATCTGTGCAAATATCGGTTCTTTTGTAGGTATGGATATTCTTGACTACAGGCGATATGAGCATCATATCGCTTCAGCACTAGTTCATGATAAATTGGAATAAGAAACTAATATTAACAAAATAAATGATTAAAAAACATTTTTTCGGTATTTCTTTAAGTATATCTGCTGTTTTTTTGCAGAGGCATGATTATTTTATACTGTATTAAATTGGTATTGGTACTTGAAATCAGTATCAACGATTACTCAAGAGTTCACTATTGAAATTAGTATTTGTCTAAGAGGAAAGTTAGCTTCTAGTATCCCTGATTAGAAAGGGTTATCTGTATTTACTACTTGTACATTCACCAAGGATTGGACAACGAAACAATGCCCATGGCACAGTCCTAATCTCTCATTAGTTTTGAAGAGCACTTTCATCAGATTTATTTTGCAGGGCTTTCACGATTCACAAGACTGACTCCAGTTTTACGGAAGCCACAAATCTGTGACTTCATGGAAATGGTAGTTAAAATATTGGCAATATTCATTATATTCATATTTTTTTACTAACAGTTCAACTCCTTTTCAGAAGGAGAAAAGTCGACTATCGAGACTATGAACTGATATTTACTGTATGTATAAATGAGGATGCAGTCTGTTTTTCTTAAAATACTTCAAGTTGCTTCAAGCCCTTGTTCATTTTAAAAAAAAATAGAAATTCTTATCTAGATTGCATACAGGATGATGTGGACATGGTGTCCATTGACTATGCATACAAAAAGTATAATGCACAATTATGAGTGTGTATATTTTGTATATAGTCTAAAGTATATTCTGCAATAAAATGTGACACTCTTAAATACTTTTTCCTCGTATTTTTCCATTCATGAGAACCAGCAAAATTCAAACCAGACAGTCAGTAATCACAGGAATGCATGGGAAGAGTGGACCATTGCTTTGAATTCCAGCAATGAACATCTTTGGATTCCTGACTGTTCTAGGCTTTGGCCTTGGTAAGCTACAGTGACTCTCCGATAGATTCCCCCTGGTGCTTTTTCTGTCCATAACATCCATAAACAAACCTGAAACCATGCAGGAGAGTTGACGGGTTTTGATATATAGGTCTGGACCGATGAATGCAGTAAGCTATCTCACTCCAATGCTGGACACTTCTATTGGTAGCTCAAATATAACTAACAGATGGATAAGCCCAAGAGGTGGAGAGGTGATGGTTTTGTGTTTACATGCAGATATCTCTGGCCAAAAACAACCATTTGAAGGATAGAAAAATAGTTGTGCCAAATATTCTGCATATTCGTTTCATGGTGCAACCGTGTGTACTCTGCCTAACACTTTATTGCCAAGCTGGACACTGTCAGTCTCATAACATAAATAAAGTATGGTTTGAAAGGGCAGAATGCGATATTTAGTATTTAGCTATCTAGTCGTGAACAAACATAATCTAATATTCTTGGAGCTTGTGTTATATGGATTCCATCAGGACCACTTCCCTTAACTACATTATTATTTTGAGCGAGCGGGCAAAGAAGCATCGTCCCAAATGACAGCCATTGAGTAGGCTAGCTGCAACCGAGGAGCGAGACTACAAAAATTGCGAGAGCAAAGATGATGTACAAGAGTGGTTAATGATCACCTGCAGGGAACAGCTGTGCTTTTGGCCCAAAGCGAGCTGCAAACACCACCAATAGGCCACAACATTTGTCACAAGATTTCAACATTGCGGCATATGCAATAATGCGGCCAATTTATGCAATTTTTCTAACGGCCGCCATAGGCGCCTAACCGTTAAAAGTAAGAGTGCGACAGGTGGAATAAATGTGTCAAGGAAGACCTTCATCATGGAAAATGCATATGACGCATCTTTCAAGTTAAAAGCAATCGAGCTGGCCGATGAAGAAGGAAACAGAGCTGCTGCACCTAAACTTGGCATAAATGAATCAATGGTAAGACCCTCCAAACGGCAGCGGGATGAAAGAGTGACTTTGCCTATGGATGAGAGTGACACTGACACGACAAAGAAAAAGAGACTGAGAGATGGTGTGTCGAGGAATCGACGGGGAATACTTCCATGGTTTGAGTGCACAGGAGGAAGATGACGACAGCTCAGTGACTATGTCTTTGTATGTTTTTGTAACCAGACCTATTAGTGAGTGTTAACGTTGTGCTGTTGTGTTATTTCCGTCTCTCAGTGATTTAACCTGGTATATTTCTGTTAAAACGACACTGTCAGCGCTACTATGTTGCTGTTGTGTTATTGCCGAGTCGCAGTCACAGTTTCGAAAGGAAAGTTAAGGTATAATATTAAAACTTTGAAAAATCTTTCTGTGTACCGTCTTTCTTTGTAAATATCTCATGTTTCACTGTGAGCAAATGTGGCTTATAGACAGGTGCGGCTTATGTAGGTAGAAAATAGATTTTCTTTTAGAAATGTACTGGGGGCGGCTTATAATCAGGTCCGCTCTGTAGTCCGCATATTACAGCTACCAAGTTCGCAAAAAATATCAGAAAGTGGGTGACGAAAAAATGTCAGCCTTGAGAAACCTATGTTATATATACGTATTTATTTGAGTGCAATGCGCATTTTTCTTTACATAAAAATAACTCAAGTTTGGGTGTGTGTTATAAATGAGGGCTGGGGTGACACTTTCAGGTGTATTCCGGTAATTAACTACGGCATTTGCACAATTATCGCTGACCACAAATGCAAAACATTTAGTGTAACCACATCCCTCCATCCAATTACAGTCTATTGTTATCCAAATCACTTAGACGGGCTGCTGCGGGCAGAAACGCAGGAAAAGAAATCATCCGGGTTGGAGGGACGGGACATAATGCTTAGATGGCACCAAATAACGGAGGTCAATGCACTGCTGCAACCGCTACCTGCTGCACATTCGCAGCCGCCACACCCCGGTGTTTGTATGTGTATAAACTGTAATAATAAAAATAAATGGGCAGAGAACATAAGTGTATTCTCCAGTGAACTATATTCAACTTCCGCATGTGTAATATGACATCACACACCACAACACTGCCGCTGGGGCATACTATTGCACAAAAGGCCCGGATGCACACTATCTTCAACACCTGGCCAACTTGCCTAACCCTTGTCAATTACAATGCTTAATTTTAGCAGACAAAAAGTAAAACAAAATGTTATGGCGATCTTTTTCTCACAGATTAGGGATGTGCGTTATACATGTGTGCATTTTATGTTCGGATAAAGCCAAGTCAGATTTATTTGTACAGCCCTTAAACACAAAAATTGTCAATCTGCTGCACAGACCACTATTAGAAAATCTGAAACCTGCATAAGATCAAGGAAAAACGTAAAAAAAAAACCTCAACATGAGGAAAATTAAAAAACAAAAAAGGAAATATACATAAATGTATTTATTACAAAATATAAAAGGAATGTTTTTATACAGCACGTTGAGTTGCAATGTATTGCCTGAAAAGTGCTTTACAAATAAATTTCATTTGATTTGAAATCTTGAGGAAGGGTCCCATATGAGGTAACATTTTGGAGTAGTTTCTGTAATGTGATAACTATTAAAAGTGATGTTAATTGCAGGTTTTAAAAATAATTAAATGCACCACTTGATAGCACTAAAATCATACACTGTCCTTTTGGAAATTTCAGATTCCGTGGAACACCCAAAAAAAAGTTTCATAAGTAAACTTTTGTCACTGGAAATTTTTGATAACCTCTCGTAACTAAAATATTTCCAGTGAAATATTGTCTGCATTGCCAGGGGAAATCAATTTTACATAGGGAGAACTGGTTGAAAAAAGCCTGAAAGAAAATCTTAAACTAGTATCTCACTTGAGACGTCAAAGCAACACGAAAAAAAAATCTATAAAGCACTTCGGAAACTGAAAAGTAGTGCCAATGATCTGCGATGAAAAACGCAGATGCTCGAGGCAATCCATCCAAATGTCATAAACTGTTGAACTTACTCTCATTGCAGATAACGCCAATCCATCCGGGGTAACATTCACATCCATCTTTGTTTTCACCACAGTGTCCGTGGACACAGTCTTCGCATTTCCAAATGCAGTCTTCTCCAAAGGAGTTATTCAGACACACTGATAAAAATGAAAAGTTCTTTTTTTTTTTAACCATCACAAAAGATACACACAAATAATGCGTACAGTGGTGCCTTTTTTACGAGCTTAATGTGTTCAAGGATTGTGCTTGTAGCTCGAATTGCAAGTGTAACGACCACATTTTTCCAATATGATGTAATTATGAATTAATTAGTCCGCTCCTGTCCTCCCAAAAGCATCCAAAGGAACAGCTAAAATACACACCCCCTGATTGCTAAAAACATGTTCAAATAATAAGGAATTATAAATAATACAGTTATATGATGATATAAACCAAATTAAAATGCGAGTTTATTATGAGTGCCGTAGTGGTGCGGAGTAAGGGGGTTGTTGCAAGGAGGATTTACAGAGGTTACCAACTTATATATTTTCAACATATTTTATACGTTGTTTTTATATAATTTCACTTTGTGTACGCCGTACAACAATTTCTATACTGGACAAACATTTCTTTTAAAGACCAATCTTGTCGCAACCATTCCGGACGTAATCCAGTTTTCCTGTTACTGGTAGTAAGTGACGTCATTCTAGATTGCTAATATTGTCGCAGTCCTCTACATTGTCTGCGTTACTGTTAGTAAATAGGTGGTGCGTTGTCCGTAAATTGTATTATCTCTTAATAAGGAGGATTCGCAATCCTTAATAAGATGAGCAGTTGGTGGAGGTTACCAGGTATGAGACAGAGACTCTTGATGATACTTAAGCACTTAATGTACACATAAAGTTAAAGTTACCGTTTAAATGAACTTACACACAAAAAAACTCAGCACATTTTTTTCATTTGTTTTGCCTGGAGTAGTTTGTTTCGATTTTTGGGAGGGGGGCTTACATCCGTGTGCTCCTGCAGAAAACAATAATTTTCCCACTGTATCCCCTGCATGGGCATCTAAAAGGGGCGGATCGAGGGGGCTGGGATTGGGAATCCCCTCTTCTGTAAGTAATGGCGACAAAAGTTTTTTTTTTTTTAATTATATACCGATATTCTCATGTTTAGAGGTGCTCATATAACGAGGTACCACTGCACTTGCTTTAATTGTACCGATTTGGTTGTCCGATCTGTATTCTTCATGATGTTTGAGGTTTTCAAACCCTTCTTGAGAGTCATCAGCATCATTATTATCATCATCATCATTATCATCACTGTCATGGCGGGAATGAAGTGCTGCTGTGTAGTGGAGAAGTTGAGGAACGTTACGATAGAACAAATCGGGCAACTTGTAGACTTCTAGCTGCTCTTCATCTTCTTCCTCCTCGTCTTCTTCGTCCACCAGATCTCTATCATACAAAGCTAATAAAGACAATGCAAAATGACCACGTTAACAATAATTTGTCAAAAGACAACAATTTTGAATGATTTAATCTTGAGTATATTGCTGGAATTGTATATATCCATCCATCCATTATCTGCACCGCTTATCCTCAGTAGGGTCGCGGGGTGCTGGAGCCCATCCCAGCTATCTTTGGGAATTGGCAGCGGACACCTTGAACTGGATGCCAGCCAGTTGCAGGACCCAGAGACACACAACCATTCACTCGCTCTTTCACACCTAAGGACAATTTGAACTGGTCAATTAACCGGACATGCATTTTTGGGGAATTTGGGGGGAAACCGGAGTGCCCGGAGGAAACCCACGCAAGCACGGGGAGAACATTCAAGCTCCACATAAATACATCTCGTATAACTAATATATGACCTTTTGACCATTTTGACATATGTTTAGTCATTTAGTTTGTCAATTATTTATTGTATTATATATTTTTTATTTATGTTGCCATTTATTTTGTCGTGTATTTTGTATTGTTTTTTTTGTTGTTACGTATTTTATCCCCTACTTTGTTATCTCTTTTGGCGTATTTTGTCAGGTATTTTGTCATATATTTGTCATGTATTGTGTCAAGTATTTTGCCGCGTAATTTGTCAGGTATATTGTCCTGGATTTTGTCAAGGAATTAGTCATGTATTTTGTCGTTTATTTTGTTGTGTTTTTGTCACAACAAAACGTGATTCAAATGAGGATGCGGGTCAAAGTGGCTAAGCTTTTCACACGTTGGTTGATCAGTGATGAACAAATAAGCCATTAAACCAACCAACGGGTGAAAAGCTCAGGCAGTTTGACCCACCTCCTCAATTTGATAACATTTCGTTGTGACAAAATACACGACAAAATATCTAACCAACTTATCAAAATACAAAATCAAATGCACGACAACATACACAACAAAATACAGGACAAAATCTACTACAAAATTCCTGACAAAATACACAATAAAATAAACGACAACAGCAAAATACACAATCAAATGCACAACAAAATAAACAACAGAATAAAGAAATGACAAAATAAATGACAATATACATTCAATATATGAAATAATTGCATGTAATATATTTAGATATGACGTGACTAATTCATGTGTTTGTTTCTTTATATGGCATATATTTGTACGTGTTTATTTATCCATACATTTATTTCTACACATGGCAGAATTGGTCCTCCATACAATTCTAAATTTATGCTTCTTAAGTCACATTGTTATAATCGTAAGAATAAATAAAATGCAGTACATAGCCCCCAAAATAATATATACCCTAAAAATGTATTTGAAAATGTATTATCAAGGTAAGCGAAAGTTACTGACAGATGCAAGTGTGCTGATCTTGAGCCAAGCGGAAACCTTGCCGGCAAAAGCACTCGTATGTTCCCAGTGTGTTGACACAGCCATGGTCGCAGCCTGAAGTCTCTGCCAGGCACTCATTGATATCTTTTTGGGTGATGGAAAAGTACAAAACATTATGAAAGGGGTTGTACTATAAGCAGGTTTCTGTACATAACACCCAAAAAAAAAATCAAACAATTTGTAATTTTTTAATAACCCTTAATTCTTTGAAAAATAAAGACACACTATCTTGAAACAGGCGTGCTAAAGTAATGCCAGGTGCTGAAGCACATTTTGTGTATCATTTGTTCTTTTCCAGACTAAATAATTGAAACTGTAAAGTAATAAACACTTGTTTTCTCAATATCTGTTCCAAAAGAAAAAGGAAACAATTACAGATAACGACTATTTTTCCAGTTACTGCATACAGAAATCCCTCACTGTAAAGCGGTAACCTTTCACTGTCTCGCTGATTTATGGATTTTAATCTTTCATTGTGTTATTTCATTGGCTAAACATTCCTAAAGAGAGTAGGTATTGGTACCCTATAATGTACCTGTATACAGGACTTTTATTTCTTAAACAATTGCCTGGGTCTGTAAAAAAGGCGTATTATTTGGTTTCGACATGTAATAGAGTATCTAATTTTATAATAAGTGAAAATAAAAAAATAAAAAAAAAACTACTTGACAGATTCATCCTATCACGGGTTCTTTTTCGAACGTAATCCACGTGATAAACAACGGTTTACTGCATATTTAAACCTTTATCACTTACACCAAAATAATTAATGTCACAAATGGGGGATTTAGCAAATGCGTTTTGTTTCTTAAATCGTTTGATGAGGGAATAGGATTGATACGTTGTGGCTTGTTTTGGACTACCTGAAATGCTGAAACTGAAAAATGTTCAATTCTGTTTAAGCATGGTGCTCCATACATCATAGTTTTTCTTTCATCTCCACTCTGGTTGTCTTGTTGTGTGTTTTCCTTGTGCTGCATTCTACTGGAAGTAAATCCTGGTCACTCCATTTTCATAATAAGAAAAAGTATTTTTTATCAGTTTTTTCATTCTGCTAACGAATATTGAGAATAAGTCTTTTTTTTTGCTGGCAGAATAAAATGTTAAAGAAATGATCTGCATTTTTATATAGCGCTTTTCAAGTCAATGACTTCCCAAGGCGCTTTACAATGTGCTCCACATTTCCCAATGGCAGGTTTGTATTGCAGCCATGTAAGATGCTAACCTGCTTATTGGGGTATTAGGGGTTCAGTGTCTTACCCAAGGAAACTTCGACATGTAACACGGACGAGCCGGGATTCGAACTGGGATCCCAAGACGAGCGCTCTACCTCCTGAGCTATATATTTTAAAAAACGTTTTTATTTTTTGCCTAGAAACAACTACTGGAACTTTACACCAAGTAAGTTTCACATGATTTCTGTTGTTTCTCACAAATCTGGAATTGCTTGTTACTTGATTTTGCATTGGGATTTGCCTGCAGCATCGCAGTGCGGCGCTACAAAAAAGAGCATAACAAAGGCTGGCTAACAATTCCAAATTCTTACCGTCGCAACCGCAACCGTCTGGGTTTTGTGTATGGCCAGCTTTGCAGCTGCATTCGTAGCCGCCTGGATAGTTTCTGCAAAAGTGGCTGCAGCAGGATTCCCCATTGGCACACTCATCACTGTCTGAAGCATGCACACAGCATTGCATTGAAAAGTTTGGCACAAAGTAGAGAGTACCTTTGGTTAAATGACATTCTTACCAACACAGGTCTTTCTGTCCTGTTCCAACTGGTAGCCATGATAACAGGAGCAAAGTGGTCCATTGGTGGTGTGCTCACACTGATGAGAACAGCCTCCATTATTTTTCTCACAGCTGTTAACAATCTCCATCTCGATGCCTTAAAGTTCAACCATGGACATATCCACGGAAAGAAAACAGTTAGAAAAATGAGTTTAGTTTGGAATGAGAGCAAAGGATTCGTGAATTTTAGACAAACTGCAACTCTTCATCCAGAATGTACTGTCATTAAAATTTCCACTGGTGGCCTAATAATTCAGTTCCTTCTGCTATTTATAGTCTCCAGTAGAGAAAATTGTATCTTTACTCACGGTAGCAACGTTTCCCATCTGCACCAAGCTCAAAACCCGGATGACACATACAGCGAAATGAGCCCAGAGTGTTGATACAGCCATGGGAGCACTTGTCATGACCTGAGTTGCACTCATCTATGTCTGTTGGGAACAGGAAATAAAGGGAAATGCTTGTAGTGTAAAAAAAGATGCTGATAAAATAACATTCACAAAATAATTCAAGATTTTCCATGGAGATGTTTTGAATTTTTTAGCCTTCCCTCTGAAAATGCTGGTCCACTAGTGATTACTGTGAATTTCCCTTCGGGGATGAATAAAGTATCTATCTATCTATCTACAAGAGCCAAGAAGAAATCTGCATTTTCCATTCGGACACCTGTAATGCGGAATGCTCAGCCCTCTGAGATAAGATCTGAAACCTCAGTGGAAGTGTTTAAATCTTGACTTAAGACGCACCTTTGTTCACAAGAATGCATTGGTAAATCAAATTGGGATTTGTGGTCTTGTGTATCTAAACTTGCATCACATAGAATTGATCTATTGAAGAACCATTTTGATTAACCTCAGTTTTGTGCATTAGGCAAGTTGTGCTAAAGAAAATTGATAATGGAAAAAAACAAAATGCAACTCAAAATTTTGAATATTGCTAAAAAGGTGTTATGCTTTCAAATAAGTTAGCAAGATGTTGATGAACGAATGACTGCATGCTGGTACATGAGACTCATTTAGTAGCAAAGACACAACAGCATGTTTAGTACCGCCATTGGCTAGGAATACTGATACCAGGATCTGGGAGCTTCAAAAAGTTATTTGTGTATGTTTGCTATGTTAACTGCCAGTTTCAATTTTGAAAGCTGAATCTTGAAATATGTTTTTTTTTTCAGATTTTTATTTAATTTTGGAAGTAAAATATTTACTGTGTGAAATCCAGCGGACGATTTAAAATTTGAGCTCATTGTCTGATAAGATGCGTCTTCTTTTTCCTTTTGTGTTTCTCTCAGCATTGTCTCGTGGGCTGGATGCAAGTCATTGGTTTTGGCCGACCGAGGGCCTTATGTTTGACACTACTGGTCTACAGGTTGAAAACCTAATGAAATACTTCGAAACTTATCATTGAATTTGCAGAACCACGTGAAGTGCACGTTAAGTGTTTGATTCCTAACCTTCGCAGTTCTTGCCATCATCAGCCAGAGAAAAACCAGGTCGACAGCTGCACTGAGCACGGCCCTCCACTGACTCACACAGCTGTACACAGCCTCCATTTTTCTCTTTGCAGGGATCCCGCACTGTCACATACAAGTTTTGAGGATGTGACCCACATATGTTCATTCCATCATCAGCATTTTGTTGATTTACAGACTGTTTTTTTCAGGGTCTGGTGGATATATTAGGGCAAGTAACTTACATAAACAGTGTCGCCCATCCGCCTTGAGCTTGAAGTTCTTCAGACACTCACATTTGTAGTGATTGTTACCCAGGTCTCGACATGTGTGCTCACAACCTCCATTAAATACTGAGCAGGAGTTGAGAGCTTCAATTCAAAAAAGACACGTGTGACTGTACTAGAAATGATGTTGATTCCAGGATATACACAGAATATGTGGCACCCATTGTATTGTGTGGCACCGTCCCTAACCCCTTTCCTAAATGGTGCATCACTGTTTGTTTGCCTCTCTCTGAATCGTCCCATTCATTCCTGCATGTGTGTGACCTATTTAATTAGGTGTAAGTTGACTTTTTCCTTAAATGATTAAATGATTAAGTGTCAAGTGAATTCAACCCCAAAAAACAGCACCTCAGTGGCTGAGATTTTATGAGAATATTCTTTGAGGAAAACTAATGACTTAAACAGGCACAACCAATCCTCAAACTCTGTCTCACTGTGTCAATATTCAAGAGAGTGATGAATGAAATAATTGCACAATAAAACTCATATTTGTATTTGTACTGTATACTGTTTTGTTTGGCCATGTTATGTACTTTAAACAGGAGTATGCTGTTGTTCTATTCCTGGATCTCAAATCTATTGCAATTTAAATCAACGAATCTATCTGGTCCTTTAGCAAAAATGTTACATATTGATATTGGTTATTTGATTACCCAAACTTGACATTTTCCAAAATAAAATATTAGTAATGTGTCCCATTTTGTGTTAAAATCACACACCATTCAACTTCCTAAACACTCCAATTGTCTACAAAGCCAACAAAATGTTAGCTGTGAGTTGGTTCAGATGTAAAACTGCATTCACATTAAAATAAAAGCAGTAAACACATTCTAAAACTATTTTTCCCCATTGTTTGTGTGTTTGGTAAAGATTTCTTGTCATCTGTGAATAGAACATTTAGGGGAGCTTACTAATATAGGGTGGATGATGAAGCATAAAACTGAAAAACAAAGTTAAAAATTTGGAGTTGACATTTTTTTACTGATCTGTCTAGCCTCAGAACAGAAGGTCTGGATCTGGCCCAAGAGCCAAACTGAGTTTAACATCCCTGACTTCAAGGGACAGTGGTTAAAAAAAGTCATTAAAAACCATCCTATATGTGCATTTTTTGGGGAATAGTTGGAAGTGAAGAAATTTGTATTTATTTTACATAACATAATCCTTACCTAGAGGGAACTTATATAATTGTCCGTCATCTTGCTGTTATGGGTATTCAAAAACACGAAACCTTACAAAAGGGTGGGCAAAAAATAATAAGAAAAACATTCTGTGGTTTGGCCACTTTAAGTGTCAGTAGTTTGTGTTCTTCCTTATGCTTTTTAGTACTCATTTTCGGTTACACGATTAATGCCAACCCCATACTTACGTCCTTGTTGGTAGTTTCAGTTTTCTAAATGGCAAAAACCTTTTGACTTGAGCAATGTCTTTAGATGCATGATAAATTCTCAATAATAATACTGAATTCATCATTCTATCTATCATTAACGGCATGTAAGCCTATTTTAGCCCGACACATGATAATTACAACCTAAAATAGCATAAAAAAGTACTTATTATCAACCTATAATAACCTGAGAAGGGTATTTGAGGAATGCAGTTAAAAAGGGTAGACCTTCACAATATCAGAAAAACGAAGTACCGTAAATTCCGGACTATAGAGAGCACCTGATTATAAGCCGCACCCACCACATTTTAAGAGGAAAACTGCTTTTATACTTACACAAGCCGCACCTGTATATAAGCCGCATGCGTCCAACATTAAAACATGTAACACAATCACAAAAATAACCCAAATCCGACTTTAATCCCGCTATTGTAACTGAATATAAAGTACACAGTCCAAAAACACCACAGCCAGCAAAATGAACGGAAAATGATACTGGTACTTAAGGTTTGATGCAGACCTGCAGAGTCTGGGTCCCGTTGAAAGTAATCCAAGGAAAAAAAGTCTATATTTCCAAAGGTAAGAGTGGGAAAAATATATATCCACTATTATCCGCTGCGTCCAAAAACACGTCTCACCTTTACTTCACTTCCCGTCAGCCCCCGTTGTTTTCGCCCCTTCTTGTTGATTCGCCCATGGAAAACATATCAGAATAAGTCTCTAAAATAAATACATTACAAAAATATACAGTTGCAAATACATATTATACATGGTTACACATATTTATAAAGAAAGACGGTACATCGAGAGAGTTTTCAAAGCTTTAATAATAGTAATATAACTTTCATCTCAAACCGTGACTGTGACAGGTAGCAACACGCTACTAGCAACACGCTCGCAAAACAGTAAACAGGTCTGTTAAAAAAATATACCGAACTTTTAAAAATCACGGTGAACCGTCCTCATCTTCCTCATAACTGACGCCATCAAAGTCGTCTCCCTCAGTAACAGAAGGAAACTTTGTCATGTAGACGTCGCCCCATGCTCCCTTATTCCAAAACATATTCCAAAACACGCTAGCAACACGCTCGTAAAGTAATTTTTATGTACAATAGCTATGTTTCTTTCTTTATCGGATTGCTCGATTGCTTATAGCTTGAAAGCTGCGTCATGTGCCTTTCCTTTTTGCAATTTGCATGATGAGGGTAAGTTTACACTAATTTAATTTGTGCACAAGCTAAGAAGTTGCAGTCTTCCTCGGCACATATATTCTAGCGGTCTAAATCTTACCTTTTGTGCTCGAGCGCCGCTGGCGGCCGTTAGAAAAATTACATAAATTGGCCGTATCACTGAATAAGCCGCAGGGTTGAACGTTTGGGAAAAAAGTAGCGGCTTATAGTCCGGAATTTACGGTATGTTTAATCTTGAAAAAGGTTTACAACCCCAAGTTTCTACTAAAATTGTTATTGTTTGTAGTTAATGTGATACATTCAGTTGTTATTTTCCATTGAACTATGTCTATTTTTGCAGCCTGATACTTACCAATACAAGTTCGACCATCAGTATGCATACGGAATCCTTCCCCGCACTCACAATGATAAGAACCGGGTGTGTTGATGCATGCCTGCTGACATCCTCCATTAAGCTCCTCACATTCATTGACATCTGAACACAGATGTCAACGTGTATTAAGTGTAGAAATTAGTTTGATTTGACTTGTGTGTTACTCATGTTCATTTAGAAATTATACAAAACAACTGCGTCTAGATATTTCTTTACATTTGTACCACAAATGTAACCCCTATGCTGTTTTGATAGATTCCATCTTTCACATGGAGGACGGATTCCCCCATATGTAGCAATAAATGTAGGAATAAATGAATACCTACAATGATATGGCATATAATTAAAAGAACAAATATAAAAATCACGTAAAACGTAAATATAGGACATAAATGCAATGTATTCATTTCTGGTATTTATTTAAATTGGCATTTTATTTGTTAATTCATTTATTACCTTATTTGATATTTATTTTCATTGTGCGCTTTGTCCTGTATTTTGTCACAACAAAATATTATTCAAATGTGGAGACGGCCCTGTTGCCTGAGCTTTTCACCTATTGCTTGATCAGTGATTAAGAAACGTGTTGCTGTTGATTGGTGTTATGGTCGATCATAAAAGCAAGCATTTTGCAGCAACAGGTGAATAGCAGGATATCAGTAAAAGTGATGGATACGGTTTTTGAAAAGGAAAAATGCTGAATCTGAACTGGACCCTGGTCAAAATTTGGACCCAGATAAAGGGTAGGAATCAAAGTCAAACGAAAGCACGAAGTCCTGCAAAGTGCCTGGTGCAAGACAATATAACGAAAGCCATCTCTCATTTAGATTTACTTTTACCGGAGATACAATAGCACCTGTTTCGTTCTGCTTTGTATATGGTGAAAAGCTCTCCAACAGTGCTACGATCCCAACTAAGCTTAAACACCCTCTCCAAACAAAACACCCTTCACTTTAAATTAAAAACGTGGAGTAGAAACACTGCAAAGGTAAACGTGAGAGCCCTTAAGTGTTTATTTGATTCCGATCCGAGACATTATAATATAAGGTGATTCTTCTATGTTAAAAAAACAGTTATATTGTTAACATAAGATTGGTATTTTTTTCCACTTTTTCAGCTGATGGTGTCCTGGGGGATATTTTAAATGAAAGAAATATGCCTTGGCTCAAAAAAGGGTTGAAAAACTTTGTTATAGAGCATATATTGACATTGAACTTCAATCAGGATTAATAGAAACCTTCATTGTTGGTTACCGTGAAGCATGTCCATTGTCATTACAAAATGCCACTGTTAACCTCTTTCTGCTCATTGAAGCGAGGCCATTAATCGATTCTGGCCTCTCTTTACTGGCTGCCCGAGCTATTCACAGTTTATTTTCACCTCTTCTATTTATTTTTAGCTTTAGTAATGGTTTTGCCATACTGTGACCACCAAGTGCCTCACATTTGTGGACATTGGATTTTGTGCTGAATCTGGTCTGGTCTGTAATGGACTTGATTTTGTCAATACATTCATGTCTAAAATTGGGTTGTGTTTGTCCCTGCAATGCTGTCCAAATTTATTCCAGAGATGCGTTGTTGCGAATTGTCTGTCCCTGTGTGGCCTGCGACTGGCTGGCAACCAGTTAAGGGTGTACCCTGCCCACTGCCCGAGGATAGCTGTGATGGGCTCCAGCACCCCCGCAACTGTCATGTCCAGCATGGTCGCCTTGGCGACCGGCTGGCCCCGCCCCCTTGGCACCGGCTGTAGCAGATTTTCTAATTTGCGTGTGTGCTTCTTAAGGGCGGGTTTTGGGGATTGCCGGTTGGGGGTTCATTGCATTACTTTGCATTATTCTGTTCTGTTTGACTTGAGGAAACCTGTACCTGCCCGTCCTGAGTAAAAGCCTGTTTTGTGAGTATTCCTAGTCTAAGTTCCTGTTTGCCTGTAAGCCTGTTTTTGTTTTTGTCCCTGAGTGTTGGACGACTTGTATTTCCTTAATAAAAGTAACTGATCGTTAACGCGAATGAGTTCACCCTTCCTGCCTGCTGCCTGCGATCTGGTCCGGTCCTGCGACAGCAACCCTACTGAGAATAAGCGGTGCAGATAATGGATGGATGGATGCGCAACTTAGGCCACTCTCCAGGCACTGCCCTATAAGTGATTCTACCTATTTATCCTGACATCGTTTGGTCTTTTTTTTCTTTTTTAGGCATACATTACTTGTTTATGCTGTAGTTCCGTGTCTAATATAGTTCACAATGTTCACTATGTTGTTAATAATGACAAACACAATAATAATTTTAATTAAAGAAGTCCTTTTAATCTTTTAAAATATGTCTTTTTATCAACTTACCTTGACATGATTTGCCATCTGGCCCCAATTCACTGCCTTCAGGACACTTGCAGTAAAAGCTGCCGATGGTGTTGCAACAAAATCCATCGCAGCCACCTTTGTCCACCTCACATTCATTTACATCTGGAAAGAAAATAGTGATTTGTTTCATTCATTGTGACAATGTGTGATTTATTCCTGTTTTGCTAAGAGGGTGAAGACAATTTATTGTCATTCTTACGCTAATTATTTTGTAGTTTAAGGAGAACTGTATTTAAAGAGGAAAAACTACTGAGTAAAGAGGCATTTGTTTTCATAATTGTCAACTTTCAAAATAAATGTTTTTTGTTTTTGTTTTTTTTTACCAAAAAAAACAATTAAATTAACAGACACCCATGTTCATAAGGACTAGTAAAAGGTTGTAAAATTGATTCGTAAATAAATACATAAATAATTCTAAAGGGTCTACTCACTACAGTTTCAAGACTTGTACTTTCTTTTACATCAGGGGTTCCATACTTGTATTGCTAAAGCTGATTTTCTATTGGCCACAAGTTGGCAAAAAGAAAAACGGTGAAATAAATTCAGTTTTTAGTGAGACACTCCTTCATATTACAGACTTTTAACAAAGGTTCCAGATAAACAAAACAGTGAGTCCTCAGGAAAAAAGGATGGGTACCCTTTTTAAAAATGAATCAGGCCATAAAAACACTGGTTTTGAAAGCAAACTGAGACCCCTTAAAAAGTCTTAGGCATATTGACGTGAGAAGTGTTTTTTTTTCTATTGTCAATGGTAATTGCCATAGCAACGGACCAAATTGAGGATTACCTCCAGCGACTGGAAAATGACCCCAATAATAAATGTAGTATGTTTGATGGCTAAAGTCCTCTGTGGTTCAATTTGGATGTGTAAATTGAGGACTTTGCTTAATTTGTGGGTGAAAAAAATGAAACATAGTGATCACGTAGCAAATATTGAATAAAGTACCATCAAAACTCTCGTTAAGGTCCTGTTATGAAATATATAACGTTGGCAAAAACATCGGCTATTTTATCCATCAGAGGATGTCACCCTAGATTTTTGCATTTAGAATTCATGCGTTGTGGAAAAGAGCAGCTCGCCAATTTACCCTGTGCTCACTCCCGAGTAGAATTCGGTGACCGAAAGCCATAGTTATTAAATATGTTTGATATTTGTCGTATTTGGTGGGATGCAATTTTCCTGCCAAAAGTGCCCCCCTGACCCAAAATGACAATTGCCAATGGTATCGCACGGATGGTGTAAAGAGGTTTATTGAAGCATAATGAGCATCCATAACACTTCAGCAATAACACAGGACGGATTGCCTCTATGGCATGTCGCATCAAAGCAGTAATCCATGCAAAATAATTCTTAACAAAGCTCAGAGTGCATTAATGGAGATTTTAAATGTCTGATGTTTTGCTGTTAAAAATGTAGGTAATTAATCCAGAAGATATGACATGTTTTGATTTAATTTTATGAGACAGCTCTGTATGCAGGATGCATGTGGCCTGCTGGTATCACTTTAGCTGTCCGAACCATACTATGAACACACCATGTAATTATCATAGCTGTAGCACAACTGTTGATTTTGCTAGCAATAGGGGAAAACAGCTCGAAAGACAAAAGCATTGGAATCATTACCAGGTAGGTCTCTTTCTGAGTTCGGACTAAGGCATGACAGAACAGCTGAGGTATGTATCAGCTCATTAAGAAGATTGATGTGAAGGCATTTAAAATAAACGTTTTTTATTCTGTGATAAAGTGGTTTGGGATCAATTAATCTAGTTGAAAAAGGTGACTAATACTTGTAGGACTTGCACAATAAGTACCCTAAATGCAGGGCTTTGCTCTTTTTGCAGATTATTTACATTATTTTATGCCTACATAGGAAATTTATCCTGAATTGATTCATTTACTAAGAAAAGGGTGCAAGCTAATGCATATTATCATCTGCCCCCTATCTGAAAATGTTTGACGCAAAGTGCTAGTGTTGTATTGCTCATGATTGGTCCTGTTACACATGTGTTGTGATGACATTTGTGAAATATGAAAATTCCTAAATGATTGGTTGTGTTCATCCCGAAATAAACTAATTTTTTATCAATAGGGCAAAGTGATGGGATTAAATCAGAGAATGCACTCACACCAACATCCGTGGCGCAAGTAGTTATGGGCTTTTGAACTTGACATAAAAGTCTGTAGGTCTTAGCAACAATTTGAGGCAGTAGATTTTTAATATATGCAAAAACAGTGAAAACCAGATTTATCAGAATTAATCAATTATACCAAGAGGGAGGAGTTCAGGTGAGGCATCTAAACATAACGTTGCAGCAAAATTGAGACTGTGTGTCATGATGACTGGTGTGACTCAGGTGTGCCACTCTTTTGGCGCCAACTGCCGCGGGTTCTAATTGGCTCTCGATCAGTATTTGAACGCAGTCCTGTCTGTCCCCTTTTGTCAGTCCGTCTGCGAACCTCAGTAAACACTAGGCAAGCCTTTTTCGACCCTGACTCCCACCTGTCCAATTTTTTGCTCCCGTCTGTCCCCGGCTTCGACCCAATTTTGATCCTAACCACGTCTGCTCTCCCGTCCCGGCTTTCGACCTCTTTTTGTCCCCGACTATGTCTTCTCTCCTATTCTGGCTTACGACTCGCTTCCGACCCAGACCACGTTTTTTGCTCTCCTGTCCCTGCTACCGACCCGCTTTTTCCATCCCTGACACCGCTATCGCTCACCACGGAAGATCCACTTCCACGTACGAGAGTGATTTGCTTCCCGCGCCCTTTCTCTTTCCTCCAATAAAACTTGTGAGAAACGCAACGCAAGTGGGTCCTGTTTCCGTTCTGGTCCTGCCACTGTGGACATTTTTACTGCAGTATTCAACACCAAAGGAAAAACACTGTGATAGTTGACCAGCAGAAGCAAAAAATATTTGTATCACAGCTCTGTACAAAAGGTTCTGATGCAAGGTTAGAAGGTTCAGGTAGACCTATTATTTAATTGGCAAAGAAGGATTATTGGAGAATTTCCCAGAGCTAGCATTCAGAATCCAGGAAATGTCAGTGAGACACAAGATGTATTAGTAAAATGCCGTTTTCACAAATCTATGTCTGAAAGGCAAAGAAAAAAAAGACAGAGGACAGTATGTAAAGAGCTGATAAAGATGAAAAAAACGCCAACTGGATGCAGGAGGTGAGCCAGGAAAGATTCTGAACCTCTGGGAACAAACCCTAAAACCCTTCTCCAGAACCAAGTCCTAGTTAGCCATTTCTAATTCTCATGAAGTAAATACAAAACACCTACCATTATTCAAAGATTTAAGAGTGTTCCAGACTTAAGTAGGAAATGCACTTGTGAGACTGCTTCATGAATGGGGGTGATAACAGTCTCCCATTCAGTAACACGGAAACCACACAGCTGCTTAAAAGCTCTTATGTTCTCAACAGACAATCTGATTCCAGATACCTGTTTAAATCATTAAGGCTTACTTGACATACCTTGCTATCAACACTACTTCAGAATTCCTCAAAAACTCTTCCTTCTTCTTCTTCCACTAAAAACAACATAAAGTATTCCGGTAGCAAATACATCCGAATACCATTACCCAATTATTATCGTATGTATCAAAACATGCTTATCTGTCGTCTCTTGCATTTTTTTTAGATTGTTATGGAACATGAAAATGATTTAGCTGATTCATCATTAAGGGGCGGCTTGCACACTTCTCCCCTGGGAAAGGTTTTTACAATCTGTTGGATCAATTAACCTTGTATCTGATGCATTCCTCTCTTTGGAGCTTTTAAACAGAATATTAGCTGATGGTTGCGATCATATTGTACATATCCAAGTCAAAAGGATTATTAAAGAAGATGTGGCCAAAGTACTGCCTGGAAGACGTTTTGATGACAAACAAAAAGAAAACCCAAATGCCTACTGTCAGTTAACATCCTAAAAGAGCCTAAATGTCCTAGGAATATTAATTGAGTCTAAAAGAAAATTGGCACACAATAAAATAATCTGCACAAGTGTTGGTTGGTTGGTTGGTTGGTTGGTTGGTTGGTTGGTTGGTTGGTTGGATCCCTTAACCACTAGGATCGTAGGGGCACCATTTTCTGGGGTGTGTCTTGGGCAAGAACAGCCCTGTGGCCCCCATCGCCAGGCCAGTACATTTTCAATTTATGTGGGCTGTGACGTATAAGCTTAAGTACAAAACTTTTGATACATGTACAATATAATGATAATATATTGATACGGCAACTTATAGTGATACTTTTTTACATTATCAATTATCAATACACCTGATGTCTTACTAATTTCTAGGCAGTCTATAAAGTGGCATCCCAGACAAGAACAGGAAACAATTGGGCAGAAGTTTACAAGTGAGGAATAGTAAAATAGACTGTGTTAACTCAGCCAGCTGTGTATGAGTCTTCTTTGTAGCATATACTGTCAGAAAGAAATTTAGAGCAATCAATAATTATGATATCTTAAGAGACAACTATTTGGTGCTGTATTGCATCTGAAAATTAGTGCTACAAAGCACAAGAAAGGCACCATTTTTCTTTTTATTTGCCTAGCCTTTCACAAGGTTTCTATTTTTTGGGGTTATCCTTAGCAGCAAGATGTTGGACAATTAGGTCAGCTCCCTCGAGGTGAGCCTTATGTAATGTAAAATAAATACGTACAGTGTTTTTTTCCCTACGAAGATTTGCAAAAGTGTATGTTTGTTTGTGTTTGTGGCTTTTCATCTGGGCACAGCACAAAAAAAGCCCAACATATACCACAATTGTTTTAGACCAGCATAAAAGGCCTTGCAGGCTCTCACGGCCAACCACTGGTTCTTTGTACCGAGCATTATGCACAATCCGAACTGCTTTTTTTCCGTAGTTTAATTAGTGCTTCTCTGTTAATTCCATATGTATCTTAAATAATCCAAAATAATGCAATGCGCATAATACTAAGGTTTTTTGCTCGAATACGTGTCTGCATGTCCTCATCACTCCTATCTTCATTGCTAATTTGGATTCCATATTATTTATATGGGGTATCCAACTGATATCTTTCCTAAGAATTACTCAGAGAAATGTATACTTTTTAAATGTTTCTATTTGTACATTACCTATCTTTATTTGTATTTCAGTGTCTTTTGGGGATTTCTCAAATTCCATAACTTTTGTTTTCGGTACATTTAGTGAAGTTTGTTTTTTACCAAACCATCCATTGACAGATATTTCTGCATTTAAATGTGGTAAATGTGTATGTGAGACTATTATTGTGGTGTCGTCTGTAAATAGTATGTGTTTTAATTTTAATGTTACATTACACAAGTCATTTATATAAAATAAAAACAATAAAGATCCTAACACAGACTCTTGAGGGACTCCACAGGGAATGCCTAACAGTGTGATTCCAAAATAACCTCTCACAGAAGCTGCTGGTGTCCTTCTACAGTGCTATGGTGAAGTACATACTAGGATACAGCATAACGGTGTTCTATACTGGGAGCACAGCATTAGACCGGAGAACCTTACAAAGAGTCATCAACACAGACCAAATAATCATAGATTATTTCGCTCACTGCCCTGTCTCAAGGATGCTGTGAAATAACCCCCCCCTACCCATTTCTGCAGCAGTGCCATTAAGATTATCAAGTACTCCAATCACCCCGCCTACCACCTCTTTGACCTGCTGCTCTCTGGCAGACGCTACAGGTACCTCCAAACAAGTACAAACAGGCTCAGAGTCCGTTTCTTCCCAAAATGCATCACCACCCAAGACAAGCACACAAGACTGTAAAAAAATATCTTGCTTATGTACAGAAAAATGTATGTTCGTTTTGTTTCTTTACCCTCATTTTTGCATAAACTTTGTATTAATCCCATTGCAATATCTGTTATTGCAGTATTTTTCTGATCCACTTACAACTTAAGCTGGCCTACCTGCTCTACCTTGTGAATATTGTCTATCATAATAGTCATCTCTTTTTCTTTCTATTCTTTTGTATCATATTTTTTTAATTTCATGTCTTTTATTATATGACCATCCTGGAGTGTGACCTCTTATCTTGTTGTAAACAATGTATTTTATGTTGTAATCAATGAAAATTATGTTCTAATTGTCCCAAGAGTATCAAACTACCCAATATTTCGAAATATGTTTACTATAAAATATATTGGAATGTATTTGACATGTTACACAAAACGGTCTTGAATAACCTTCAGTTGAAATTCTGTAATGTTTTTTTTTTCTTTTACTTTCAGAAGAGAACATGAGAGCAAGTTTACATTATACTGTACATACACACACCCTGCATATAAAATGCAGGTGTGTTTGGTTAAGTAATATTGTAAATAAATCCTATTCAAATATGAACTCTGCAATTGGGGTGAGTGGCTTGTTGATGCAAGACCAATCATTTGTTTCTGTAACAAATGCAAAGTCACCCATAAAGATATTCTTGTCAGCAGTTTTATTTGTGTTTATGTGTTAAATACTGTTACAGAAGCTACCTAAACCAATAAGTGAACAGAATAACAAACTGAAATTGTCTTTGATAGAATCAATATGTCCAACCTTACGCTATCCAAGTATTTAAATATTTCTCTACTCAGCTAAACAAATTTATCATTGCAATTTTTTTTTAAAGTGTATGTCATCTTTAGTGTTGCGGATGTGCTAGCAAAAAAGGGCAAACACATATAACCAACAAAACAAGAATTCTTGATAGTTACGAAACAGGATAAAACAAGGTCAATAGAGCTGTAGCTCAAGAGTCTTACAGTCAATCTCCCAGAGATAAATTGACCTTGACTATAGGCGTATATGTACCTTTGGGGGAATTTGGTTGGAGGGAAAAAGTGTGTGTTTGTGCAAATACTTACTTATAGAAGTTTACATTTAAGTTTGAACCAACAATATGATCATGTTGTCATAATAAATGGAATTCGACTTGTATTTTTATATTGGCTAAAAAAGGCATTTAGATTGTACGTGGTAAAAAGTGTGTCTTGGGCAGAGTTAGACTTTTTGAAACAAACCTTGAAAATTTTAGCTCTGAGTTCTTGTACAAAGCTTTTTTGTGAGATGTAAACAAAGAGAAACAAACACAAAAATGTAAACTTTCCTTTCAGGGTTGATGTTACAATTTAAGAACCCTGTTACCCATCATTGATACCAGTAAACCGTTTCATTAAAATAAAACCAAAAATGGCAATTTTCAAGAGAGGGCAAAAGAGCATGTGCTCTAACACCAACTAGTATTAAGTCAAGTTGAGTCAAATGTATTTGTATAGCTCTTAAACACAAGATGTCTCAAAGGACTCAACAGGTTTACAATTACACCTTTACCTGATCTTAAACCAACAAGCGAGCAAAGAAAAACTCAAAACCTCAGCACGAGGAAAATAAGAAACCTTGAGAAGGGGCCTCACAAGTGGTTACCCCCCCTTCAAGGATGACCATGGTGCAATAGATTTAGCATTGGGTATCAGTACACACGTGTATGTCACTGCAATCAGCATGATGACACACTCTTAGCATTCCCCTTCAAGTTTGGTGTTCCTTTAGCATTATTGCATATGAATTTCCCAAGTTGTGATTTGTGGTAATAAGAATACTGTACATTTAAAACGGCGGTACAATGAAAATCAGAAAGATTTTAGCCGGGTAAAGGCCATAGTTCAAACCTTATTTAACAGTATTTCTTTGCAACAGTGCAAGCATTGGAAACCACTCCGTGGGCAGTAAGTTTAGTAGTCCATGACATATATCTGTCCTAAAAAAGTGAGAGGACAGAAAAAAAATATCACTGAAACAAACCAGAATGTGAGATGTAACCTTAAAACGTGTGCAAGCCAAACTCATAGAAATCCTGCTTTTAATTTGTCACTCCAATGTGCTAAAAGCAAATAGTTTGGGTGAAAACTCTTAGAACGGACAGCTGCTTCTACAACACGTGCTTGTGACATGCACTCGTAAAGAAGTCCAGAAACAAAAACAGAGGCAGGCAAGCCCTCCCTCACGTAAAACAGAGGAAATGGTAAATTCCTTGTAGGGTTTAGATTAAAGGTACAACATAGAAACCAGCCCTGCTGCAGACTTCTCCAGACATTCGCACAGGTATACTTGCTCGCACAGCATTCACGATTGTTACATCAAAAGTGGACGTGGCAGGACACAGAGAGACTATGTGAAAAAAAAGCAAGAAGTTTCACTATGTTTCAAATACTATAACTCCTATGTGTTACTAGGACAAGTATAAGCTTTGTTTCTTAACCATTTCAGTTACATCTGAAAAATATTACCAGAAAAGCTTTCTTCCACCTACGTAAGATTCACCCGATGCTGTTTCAATCAGATGCTGAGATTATAATTCATGCATTTATTACTTCTCAGCTTGATTACTGTAATCATTCTCCAAGACTGTAAAAATATCTTGCCTATGTACAGAAAAATGTAAGTTCGTATTTTGTTTCTTTATTCTTTTTTTGCACAATCCTTGTATTAATGCCATTGCAATATGACAGTGTAATGTATTGCTTTTTGGTCTCCCGATGTCTAGCATCAAGTTTGCAGCTGATTCAAAATGCAGCAGCAAAACTTTTGACAAATACAATCCAAGAGCCAAGAAGAAGTCTGCAGGCTCGAGAGGTTCTCCATCCGGGCCCCGATGCTTTGGAATGCTCTGCCTCCGGAGATAGGATCTGCAACCTCAGTGTAATGTTTTAAAGCTAGAATTAAGACCCACTTCTATTCAATAGCTTAATATTGATGCTCACCTCATACTTCTCATCTACTCTTTTTTTCCTGTGTTTTTCTAACTGCCTGGCTGGTTGGTGATATGAGGGAGAAGGACAATTCGAGATGTATCAGCACACCAGTATCTACATCCGAAGCATATTAACGCCTGCATCGACCAGCCGGCAGAGATAGGATGCTGTATTGTTGCTGTCTTGGACGTTTTGGACAATTTTACAGGCTTGAGGTTTCGTTGCTGTTATGCACTTTCTGGACAAATTTTACCATGTCATTAATTGTTTTCTTTTAATGACGTTCACTATGTTTTTGTGTACTGTTACCCAATGCTAAATCTATTGCACCCGGGTCATCCCGGAAGGGGGATTACTACTTGTGAGGCCCCTTCTCAAGGTTTTCTATTTTCCTCTTATTTTCCTGAGGTTTTGAGTTTTCCCTTGCCCGCATGTTGGTTTAAGATCAATGGATGGTGTGATTGTAACATGTGCAGTCCTTGGAGATATTTTGTGATTAATTGACTTCTTGTAAGAAGGATGCAAAAAGGCTATTTAATACATCACTCAGAATTTGAGGGTTCAGGGCAGTGCTCCGCAACCCCTAGGTCACGGACTGATACTGGGCCGCACTGAAAAAAAAAAAACGTTGCCTCTTTTTTGCTTATACTATGTATATTTTCCCCCCATTTTATTAACACTCCACTTATTGAAACATGAATATTTTGTTTGTTTGTTTGTTTGTACATGATTCAAATTGAATCTTTTCTTCCGGCGCCGTCACGAATGGCAGCCACTCCAGCAGCTCCCGTGTTATTTTCGATTGTTCTCGATTGTTCTCAGCTCAGGGTTGCTGCTGGAAATGTGAATTTCCCTTCGGGGATGAACAAAGTATCTATCTATCTATCTATCTATCTATCTATCTATCTATCTATCTATCTATCATTCATGTGTGATAGACCTTTTTTTATCCCAAAAAAACAATTCAAAGTTTGGGTGCACTTGATACACTAAGTTTTACAGTAAAATATTAACGTATTTGAATAAGGAATGATCAGTCCAAAAATATCGCTGACCACATTTGGAAAACATCGGATGTAACAGGAATTGAACTCGGGTCGTGGCCCAAATTTCAACTAATAGACCACAAGCATGTAGATGACATTGGAACAGGCTTTAGATTTGATCAGATCCTCATACTACTTTTTCTCATGGCACCACGTTCTAAAGAATCTATTGTCAATGTAAATTATGAACACGTTACCAAAATAAATTTGACTAAGTATTTATTTAATCTCCTTTAAGGTCTTACTCATTATCAGATACAACAGAGTTTATTTTCCTTTGTCGTGCTTTTCAGGACGGCACCGTGACTAATAATAATGTGATCATGAGATAAAACCTAATGCCTTTTCCCATGTCATCTACATTCCAAGTGGTCCAGTGGTTACATAGGATTTAGGCCTAATGGTGGGTGAATCCTTTATTATTTGTATTGGTATTTTTGGTATTTTTATTATTATGACTATTATTATTAATATTATCATTATTATCAGTAATGCTATTATTGTGCCGGGCCAAAAGAAAATTGTCAGACATTAGACCAGTCTGTTTACACAAAAGTTTGGGGACCACTGGTTCAAGGTCCAATACAAGATAGGTGTTGTTTGTTTTGATCAGCAACTTGGATCATTTCAAGTAACCACTTTTTGCAGCCAATGGAACCCACAGGGCAAAATTCTAATCTAAAGTTACAAGTACTGAAAGAGAAACGGTGTGTGCACACTAATGCGCACAGGTACCGTAGTCGGATCAGTTGAATGAATAAACATTAGGAATATACCAAATTTTAAGTCACGAACAATTTTTGTCAATATTTTATGACGTGATGTTGGTGCATCCTATACATGCAAGCCTAGAGTAAAAAAACGAAAACTACCCTGAAACTTTCAATCAGACTATTTGCAGTCAGACTGAGACAATGATCGGATATCTGTTTGCGTTTACTGTACATGGGTTTACAAACCCAAAGACAGTATCGGCAATATTCTGATCTTAATCAAACAATTGCCTGCATGTTAACAAAGTAATTGTTATTTGAAAAGACAAATAATGGCAATATTAGGGATTAAACAATTGCTGGTACTGTTCCCAATATCAGACTTTTTTAAGGGATCATTATTTACGATAGTAGCTGCGATGTATAGTGACTGCTTTCTAGCGACCATTCAACAATAAAGCATAATCTGAAACTTAAAGAATGCAATAAGAAAATATTAATTGGAGATTTGAAATCTTTTTAAATATCAGTCATTTTTGCTGAGGGACATTCATTTTATGTATGGTATGGTAATGTATTTGTTATTGGTATCGAAGACTACTCAAGACATTCCGAAAAAAATGTGATATCAAACAGCCGTAATAAAATTTCTAAGGACAGGTGAATTTTGTATAATAAAAAAGGCAGACAAAATAAACTTACCATACTGGCATCGTGTCCCTTTAAAGCCTTTTGGACAATTACATATCTGATCCCCACTCTCAGCGCATCGACCTCCGTTAAAACACATATTGGCACTGCATATCCCTACAGGTTTAATATGAAGAGAACATGTCACAATGATACAGATAACTTATAAATGTATCTATAATCACATTATTTATTTTTTCAATCATCATGAATATGTATCATGCTAACGTTAAAATGCTAATACCCACTATGTAGACAACCTCGTTCACCATCCCTTTGAGTCCAACCAGGGCAGCACTTAAAAACAGAGTGAATGTTTGTCCTGTACACTTGTCTGTAAGTTGTGTAGTAAGTTGTCCTGCAATGATAATGATTTAATTTTATCTTGTAAACGAAAAATGTGCAACACTTCCACTCACCTCCTTTCAAAACCAGTACACCATCGATAGCCTGTGCAGCCCTGCCTCCATACTTTCACCATGCGTGTAAAAGCTTGAACGCAAGGCTGAGGGACCCCCAAAAGACTCATCTCTTGGTCGGAACAAACATTGGGCCTAGAATGCAGAAAGAGATGAAAGTATCTGTTGCTAAAGCCTTGAGAATTAATTTCAGAAAATAAAAGTGAACAGACCTTTCGCATGGTCCATATTAAATTGATACTGCGATATTTTACTATTATATATTGCTGTATTGTGCAGTGCAACTTAAAAAGAGTGCTACAAAACACAAGGAAGCAAACAAACTACGGAAAGTTAAAGTGACCAAACCGCACAATTTTTCTTCTTTTTTTTTGCCCAGTATTTCACATGTTTTTTGCGTGTGAGGGTATCTGTAGCTGCAAGATTGTGGACAATCACCTCAGCTCCTTCAAAGTGAGCCTCATCTTATATCAGATGAATACAAATTTATTGAGCTACGAGTTTTTTTTTTTAATGCACATATATGTTTGAATTTAGGGATGTCAAACTCTGTTTGGGTCTGGGGCCGGATACGGACTTTCTGTACTCAGGCGGGACAGATCAGGAAAATAATTCAAAATGTTTCACTTTGTGTTTCAGTATTATGCTTAATTATTCAGACTACATTATTAACCTACCCTACATTCTTTATTCACGAATGACATGTAATGGTGTAATAATAGTCTGTGGTTTGCATTAATCTGTGGTCTGTGCAGCCCTTTGAGACTCTTTGTGATTAAGGGCTATACAAATAAACATGACTTGACTTGACTTGTCAAGGGATCTTTTTCGAAACACAACACATTTACATACTGTACCTGCCAGCACTACCGCTTTTCGCTCCACTAAAAACGTCTACCGCTTTTTCAAACATTGTACCACTTTTTCAAATTAAAACAACAGCAAAAAATTTGACTCAAGACAAGTACTTTAATCTACAGCTCCTTAATTTGAAGTGAAACTAAGTGTTGTGCATGAATACATTGTTTCTGTCTTGGTAAAAGTGTGCCACTACAGGTTTTATACAAGCACATTGTTTTAATATTCTGGAGATGGATTGTGTTTTGCGTTTGCAATAAAATCTACTGCATTGTAATGTCAAAAGGTGGGCATGTATGCATTCATTCACAAACATTCTGGGAAAATTATTTGATGGTTGGCATTGAACGTGTTAATTGGTTTGTTTTAAAAGTCAAGTCAAATCACGTTGTTTGTATCACAAGAATTCTCAAGGACTGTCCTGATTGAAAACTAAAGACTAATATTACACCATCCCCTACACCTGAACCAACTCACCATGCGATACAAATTCAAAACTACCCTCTAGTGGTTGGAGAGCCCATTTGGTTTGCAATTATTTGAAAAATAGCTTTTTTACAAAAATTACCTAATGCCTTGCTTCTTTTCTTTTTACATACTTACATACTTTATGGCGGGTCGGACATAATCACCGAATGGGCCAGATTTAGCCGGCAGGCCATATATATGACACTTCAGTTATATTTCATGTGATTTTGCTTATTATTTACCACTAGGAGGCGCTAAATAATACACAATGTCCCTTCATGTTGATAACAAATTTGCTAAGTGTGTTACCTTGCATGTTAGTTCATCAGGTGGTTACAAACTTGAGGACATTTTTGTATGGTTAATGATTTGGTGGAAATGTTCAATAATTTAACCACTTTTGTGAGTGAGAAATTCCGATCTTAAAGCTGTGTGTCCCTTTCAGGAGATTTCTTTTTCTCAAATTCATTAGACGTCTTCAAGTAAAGTAGAACAGGGTCTACCTCTACAGACCATCTGGCTCCAATTCAGACCAGCTTGAAGTTAATTAGAGGAAGTGTTCAGCTTTTCTTTTCAATAAAACTTTTTTTTTAACTTGTCCAAAACGTTTATCATGGGTATAATAGTAAAAGGGAATTCGTTTTGGAATGCATGCTAGAGTTAGTATTTTAAATAATTCAATGTCATTGATATCTTGCAAGTGCGAGCTCTAGTGGCCGCGCGCGTCATGTGCGTTTATGCATAAACTACAATGAGACCTGATAAAATGTTTTAATATTCAAATAATTTACTTACATTCCTAATTGCAGTTCCAAAGAATAGCCGGCGTGCAATGTGCTGAAGCACATCAGAAACACAGTCCAAATATTTGGGGGCATATTTTCTGTCCGTTAGGAAGCCAATAAACATCAGGTTGCCGTGCAGCTTCTGGATCCATCAAATAGATACGTTGAAAAAAATCATCTGTCTTGGCACAATAACTTGTTGCAAGTCGTTTTTGTCCCGTAATGTGGTCTCAAAGTAAGCTCGATTCAGTTTTGAGAGGGGGCAGGTCGGCTTCTCGTGTCAAAAGGTTTGCTCTTAGACGCACCACCCACAAAGCGTTGCTTGCTTGGCATAATCCCCTAACACAGCTTGATTTTTGTTTTTTTTTAAATTTTTAAAGTTAAGTTTTTGTAATTGTTATAATCAATGAGTACGCAATTAAAAGTTAATTTAAATGATATTTCAAAACAATAAAACTTCCTGTGAACGTCAGCCAATTGCGCCCCTTATTAATGATTGGAATCTCCCTTATATAGCGATAATAACGTTACAAAACCATATTTACTCACAGCAAACAAAACATGTAGAATTAAAACATAGAAAATTCGTGGAAACAAGTTTATTTTTTACCAGATAAAAATCACAGTTATTTCAGCATCTTCCTTCGTTCTTTCCTCACAGTAAATTTCATGTTGCTTATTATTCGTAGATTTGAGCCGAACTGGGCAAAAAACGAAATCACACTAAAAATGAAACGATTTGATTAAAAAACATATTTTCTCGTGCAGAAATTACAAGATGAAATTGTGAAAAAAAAACGTATAAAATACGAGGAACGCGTTTGATTAACAGGTATACTCATATATCTCATCTCATTAGCCGTACCGCTTATCCTCATTAGGGTCGCGGGGGGGGGGCTGGAGTATGTATAACAAAAAAGATCAAAGACTACCAATATATTATTTTTTGTGTGAGTATTGATTTGCGTTTTAATAACTATTATATCGTAAATTACCGTATTTTTTGGTTTGAACAATTTTATTGACACTTTTAACGGCAAATAAACAATGTGAGGTATGAACAATTTTTCTCGACACTTTTAACAGCAATTAAGCATATTCACAATTTCGTTTTATCATTTTCTAACAAAATGACGTTTGAACAATTTTTGTCGACATTTTTAACAGCAATTAAACACATTCACAATTTCATTATAACCAGGGTTGGGTAGTTACTTTAACTTGATTACTTTCAATTACTTTTGGATGAATCCAATACCAAATATGCTAATACAAGACAGAAGAAACTAAATATGACTACAATTATGACTCACAACACGTGGTAAGCTTTCTCTCCTGGCTTTGATCTCTTTGATCTCCGGCAAAACTAACATAAAATGCGACAAAAACAAAATGAAAATAAATCCAAACAGCTTGCCAACATCATTTTTACCGTTCCATGTATTCCGTTACTCCCCAAGCCTGCACAAAATTTAGTAATTTTATTCATATTTAGTTTCTTTTGTCTTTTATTAGCATATTTGGTATTTAGAGTAATCCAAAAGTAATTGAAAGTAATCAAGTTAAAGTAACCCTACCCAACCCTGATTATAACATATTCTAACAATATGAGGTTTGAACAAGTTTTATCGACACTTCTAACAGCAGTTAACCAATGTGTAAAGGGCAATACTATTGTGCAGGGGGATTGCTCAATTACCGTATTATTATTTTTTTGTTTGAACAAATTTATTGACACTAATAACAGCAAACAAACAGTGAGTATAAATGTAGGTATGTATAAATCCACAAATAAGGCTGGTCAACTCACGCATGATATCACCTTGTTATTGTTATGATTATTCTTACTAGCAATGACACACGATTTTGAACATTATTGGTCAAAGTAATCTTGGAATATTGTCCAAGGGTAACTAAAGTTAAAATTGAGAGAAATGAGTTAACACGTGCAACTTTGTTCGTAAATACATTACAGCTTTTAATTTGAGCGGTCGTCTCCCTGCGTCACTTCCGGCGAAGATTGCGATCTTCCTGTCCTACAGAAATCACAGTTAGATGAGTGAAGTTCCCAAATGAATGGTACACCCCTCTCCGTAAATAGTTCTTAAATTTGGTCAAACATTTAGTTTAAACTACATATTTTCTCGTGGCCCAGGATCTTTATTGGAACTCATCACGGACATAGCTACTTTCAACTTAAGAGGAAGGGTGTGAAACAGGTCTGAACTTGAATTGTGCTAATGGTGTAGCTGCTATTTTTTTCGTTTAAACGCAGTTGCCCAACGGTTTTTTCTATTGTTTCCTAAATATTATCAAACAATGTGATATCACTCCAATACAGTTGTATTTTATACAAGCATTTAATAACTAACTACTAATTTTCTGAGGGTGACCGCTATTATGTAGCAGTCAAAGCTATTAAGAGCAAACATGGTTTGTTTTCCTGCCATTCGACAGCTCGTAATAGAAATTACGTGTGCATTGTGATTTACTTGTTCTCGTGAACGAGCTATTTTTCTCCGCCATTTTCTACTTGCGGTAGAAATTGCATTGAGTTTGTCCTTTGTTTCGGAATGTTTACTGGTAATTAGCCTTCGGTCTGTCAAATGACTGTTTTCATCATGTGGTTTGTTTTTACATTAGACATTTCTATCTCTCCTGTTGTCTTTGATTGTAACTGTGTTCCTAAAAACAAAACAACAAAAAACATCCCCTGAATTATACTTTATTAAACTTAAACTCATATGGCTTTGCTTAGATTGGTCTCAACAGTACAAAACATATGTAGTTATTATTCATATTTCATTCACATTACCTGTTAAGCTGTAAGGTATAAAGATGATCCTTAAACTGAGGACAACACAAAAGTTAAGCAGCTCGCCCCTGACAATAATAGACAAACAAATTGTGAATATAACTATCTGGTAGAAGGTCAGTTGCTACGTATGACGTTGTATGTATTTTAACCATTACTTTGTCAAAAGTTATCCCCTTCTCTTTACAGCCAAATGAGCGGGGCAACCTTCCCCTCTCCCGTTTCCGAAATGGCAGAAATCAACCGCCTCCACTATGATTTGGAATATACAGAAGGCATCAGCCAGAGAATGCGCATACCTGAGATGCTTAAAGTGGCTCCACAAAGTGACTCTAAGGCTATGTCACAGCAGCTTTCTCACAGTGTTATAATGCAGGTCCCGGAGAGAATTGTTGTCTCAGGTTTGTATACTTTTCGGTGTCATCCATTGGTGCTTTTCCATTACTCTCAGTTTTGCACGAAATGCTTTTTGTGCTATAGCAAATTTTTAATGGAAACGGGGGGTTTCAAAAAGTTGAATATTATCTAATATTTCCTAAGGGATGTTAGACTCTCGTGAGGTGCTCACACTTTTCTCAGTACTTCCATCTGTTATTTGACTCAGTCTTAAAAAGCAGTTATATTTTTTATTAAATATTATTAGGATGTTAATACCTTAAATAAGGCAACATTTTAAAAATATTAATGAGGAATGTTTCAAAAAAGTAAAACATTAAGATAAAGTTATGAATTTTTGTGTAGTGTAATAAAAAATATAGGATGTCACATAAGCTGTGTCCCCCAACTCCATTCACATCTCACTTTGAACAGTTTGTATGAGCACTTTGAGTCTGTTTTTGTCCGAGTACAGCTCAGAAACTGCACTCTTCACTGCAGCTGACTCTGGTTCACTTTCCATCCTTATCCTCCTCGACCTGAGTGTCACCTTCGATACCATTTCTCACCTAATACCACTCAGTAGAATTTCCTCAACTGGCATTACCTACACCCAACTCCAATGGTTCCATTCCTACCTCACAGACTGTACTCGGTTAATACAACTCAAGTCCTTCTATGAGCCCTCTCCTGCTATCACAGGTGTGCTCCAGGGCTTTATCGTGAGGCCCCTCCTTTTCCTAACTTATCTCCCCCCTAGGCCAACATTACCATTTATTTCGACTGTTGTGTAATTCTGCTTGTCTGCTCTGTGGCATTGGTTTTCATTCGGAACATGACAATCAAACGTTGCAGAACGAATAGGTGAGGATTCCACGATGTAAAATAAATACACATTTTTTCAACCTATGATCTTTCTTTAAAAAAACAACAACATTGGTGTGATAGTTTATGTACTTTTGCCTATTATTCAAATCAATGTTTTGTTTGTTTACTGAATTATTTTTTTGTACCACTTTGATGCACTAAATATTACACTCTGTCCCTTTTAAACATTGCATGATATTTAGTCACTTGAGAGTCAAAAAGCCAATCACTATTATGCAAATGTAGCCTTTTTTTGTGAAGATTTTAATAGGAACACACCTTCTAATTTATCCCAGTTTCTCTTGATTGGTCACCATGTATTTGCTGTTGCGGAATTAAAATATACAAAAGAAACTTCCTTTTATTCACTATCCAAACAGATTCTCCTCACAAGGGTGTAATCCAGCATCATAAAAAAAAACCTTTGTGCTGGTTTAAAGTGTTGAATCAAGACATAGACTAAAGTTAAAAGGTTTGATTTATGACATTCTTTTCTTTAGGTGACAATGATGACAGCAAGTTTTCAAGACCAAGAGACCTTGATTTAATCCAGTCAACACCATTAGAAGCCTTGTCCCTGAAGACACCACCCAGAGTGCTTACACTAAGTGAGCGACCTCTCGATTTCCTGGAGGAGTATCGAGCTGCTCCAGAAAGCTCCGTGGTAAGTGAATTTGAATCCTGTTCCATTACTGTATGGGAAAATCAATTACAAAAAATAGAACTTTGACTTACAGTAAATCTTAATTGGCCCTTCATCATTCTCACCGTTTTAGATGCGGCCCCAAGGGCGATCCAGACGAGAACGTTCAGCAAGTGAGAACGCAGCTGTCCGTCATAGCAGTCCTTTAATGCACAATGACTCAGCGTGAGTATTTATTCAGATATCTCTGGCACTACGCACCTCTTGCATGATGCATCATTTTTCCTGCTTCATACTTTCACCTCATTTTGTGATTGAAATGTTTGTGTAGGGGTGTTGGAGGCATTTGTTCAATAATTCAATAAAATGTCTCTGACCGTCACCAATTTAATTTTGAATGGTTAGAAAAGTGTATCAAAACATGTTGCAATGATTTAACTTTTATCGGAATGTTTAAATTTTAAAATAATACCAAGTTTTCATGTATTCCTTTTTTCCTAGCTTGTATGGTTTCTAGAGCTGCAACACCGACTATTGAAACAATTAGTCAAATATTCAGATATTTTTATTTTTTTCTGAAATTTTGCATAACGTTGATTTCATTTATGTGGCAAATTATGATAAACACAGGAAACCAGTTTTCAATGAAAAATAACATACAATACGGATTCATAGGGAAAAAAAATCTAAAACCAATTGCACACTGTGCTCAGTCAGTATAGACAAATCCATAAATAAACTTGTGTCTATTTTTAGGGACAGGCAAAATAAATGAAAATCGTGTACATTTTTGTATCCCTGCAAACCAAAAAACGGCATTATTAGAAGTAAAATGGTAAGTAAAATATGAAGTCAATTTTGTGAATTACAAAAAGTGGTCAACCGCAAAGTCTGGAACAAAATTGCTGAACAATATTTCAACAGTTTAAAATCAAGCAGTTAGAGAAACTTGTCTTGCGACATTGGCGACAATGAAATTCATAGTCATTTAATTTTTTGTTGACAACATCGATCAATCGTTTTGGGTTCCGATTGGTTCCATGTTTCTTAATTTTGTAACTTGTAGTATTTTTAAGGTTCTACTTTGTGTTTGTTACACATTTGTACAGTATTTTAGTACTTGCCAATTAAAGTTAGAACTTGCTGTTTTTAACAATCGTCTTATTATTCTTAAAATATTTGTAATACTATTAAAAATGCACAGAGTTAGTACATTAGATAAACATTGAAAATTTGTTTAATTTTTACGTTTCACTTTGCAGTATCCTGCTGGCTTTTTAGTTTGCTTTGGATGTCGCAAACGCTTTTTGAGCTTCTTAGTTGTGCTGCTTTTTTAATATTGCTGCAAAACTAACTAATTTGGGCATAGTTCCTTCTCATTACCCCTCTCCTTTTCCCTTCTTGTTTTCTTCTCAAAATTGGCTTCTAAATGGTTGCCTCCAAGCAGTGCAACAGCATACACCCAAGACACTCACCACCCCATGTCCCCTCCCACTGTGGCTGAAGAAGAAAACAACTTGTACTGCGCTAGTGGCGTTTTATCTTTCCTCCAGTGCACGACACGTCAGGCCTACCTGAAGGTCCTAGAGGTCTTGGATGAAACTCCCCGCAGGTGACCTCTCAATTGCCCTGTGATCTCTTATCTGGCCACTAAGACAAATAGATGCTGTTCTTTAATATTAGTCAATACCATTTTGTAGTGCAGTTTTTTTTAAATATTTGTCTTAGGCTAAAAACGTTACTTTAACAATGGATCGATTTACTAAGGCTAAAAAGTTTGGCTGCAAATTGTTTATGTACTCAATGTTACAGGACAATTTGATACAGTGGCTTGCAAAGGTATTTGAACTTTTCAACGTTTTGCCGCATTTCAGGCTACAAACATAACAATAGAAAAATATATTTTGTGGAACACAAATGTGAAGTAGAGCAAAATGTATTCGTGATTTTATAAAAAAATTTAACATGAAAAACTGATAAGTGGGATGTGCAATTTTTTATTGCTCCCCTTTGCTCGCAGCAAACTCATTCCAGATGCTCAGTGAGGAGCTCTGAATATGCTAATGTCATCAGCTAAATGGCTGATGATGCCAAATAGAATCTACCTGTGTGAAAACAAGTTTCCATAGCTAAATCTATCCGGTCTGTGATAGCCTCAGGATTCTGTTAAACTTGCAGAGAGAATCAAGAAGAACAAGGAACGAAATTCCAGTCATGTCCGAGATACTGTTGTGGAGAAATTTAGGATACAAAAATGTCCCAAGATTTAAACATCTCAAAGAACACTTTTATAATTTGGATCAAATTGGAACAAGTATGAGACCACTGCAAGTCTACTAATACTAGAGTCTATCAAAATATTCACTTGGAACTAGAAGACTGATCAGAAATGCAGCCAAGAGGCCGATGATCAATCTGGATGAACTGCACTCTTCTACGGCGCAGATTGGGAGTCGGTCCATAGTACAAAAATCAGTTGTACACTTCACAAATCTGGCCTTTCTGGAAGAGTGGCAAGAAGAAGGTTATTTCTCAAAATCTTCCATAAAAGGTCTTGTTTAAAGTCAGCTACAAGTCACTAGACTAAAAAACATGTGGAAGAAGGTGCTCTTGTCTGATGAAACAAAAAAAAAAACGTTTTGGCCACAATGCAAAATGATATGTTTGCCGAAAAAGCAAGACAGCTCATTACCCTTAACACACCATCACCAAGGTCACACATGGTCGTGGCAGCATTGTGGTTTGGGGCAGGGACACGGAAGTATTGTAAAATTGATGGGAAGATGAGTGGATCCAAAAACAGGGCCATTGTGAAGAAGATACAAGAATGAAAAGCAAAATGTGGTTCTACAAAGTATTACTCCAAGGGGGGAAATAATATTTTATGCTCCACTATCAGTTTTTGTTTGAAATGTATACAAAAAAATCCAATGCATTTTGACCCACATCTCAATTGTATTAAACCTTAGTTTATTTTTGGTCAATATTTTTTAATTTTCTATCGTTGTGTCTGAAGACTGAAAATTTCAAGGAGGCTGAATAGTTTCGCAAGGAACAATATCAAACTGTAATGCCATTGTCCTTGGTTTTGAGTTTTAACACTTTTCACATGTTTTACCATGTGTATGTTTGCATGCCATTTTAAAGTGATCGGTGAATATCTATACTCGTATGAGTCTAAAGTCTGAAATTACTGAAAATAATTGACACCATTTGTATGAACCATCTAGATTTATTTCATTATCATTGGGTAACCTCTGACTAATTGGGCTAACTCTCACAATAATAGCCTTCTAAATACTATACTAATCAAAATCACAATTCAATTAAAAACACCTACGAGGTACAGCACAAAACGGCCCCCATTTTACCATAATGAGTGGTGGAGGTATTCTAGAAAGATAAAATGTAAGCCAAGGTTCTCTTAAAGTTCACACTTGATTCACTGTCTCTTTGTGCATTGCGATTACTAAAAACGTACTTTTCAAATCCATGACTAAAAATAAAACACGGTCACAAGAAAATAAATGACCATTCACTCTAAACATGACATGTAAAAATGTCTTGGCTAATTTTTTATATACTGGATTTTATATTAAATCCATATTTACCAAAATAAAAATCTTAATGAGGACTGTTTTTTTGACAGAACTTTATAATACGAGAGGTGAAATGGATTTATCTACAATGAAGGACAGCGTAACTAGTTTTGCAATTTGTCAAAAATGTTTAATTGGCAAGCTTGGAGAGTCAATAAATGCAGTTACCAGCCTAGGTTAGGGACTGTATCCTCATCTCTTTGCATGCTTGTGGAACAATGCTTTGTGGCAGTGCTAGCTCTTATATTTCCCAAACCTGTATTTCCTCACCCTTATAGAGAAGCATCACTTCGAGGGGGGTCAGCTTCAAGCTCCAACCCCCTGCATGAATCCAGGTAACACCAAATAGATTTCACATTCCATTTTCTTCTCCCTATAGCCATCCTTTCCTTCTTGTTGCTCAGTGCACCTTTTGTTTGGAAATGAGCATATCATATGACATCCACTATTTTGTCTGATGTAAATTAAATATTAAAATAAATTATTATGCATGTTTTGTTTTAGGTTTGCCCTGTCAGCATATGAAGCTTCTTTGGATGGGGGATCTGATGACATGACCATCGTAGATGCAGCAACACTTCGACGACAGGTTGAATCTTTGAAATATTACATCATCAGTTTTCAGTACTTTAGACAGGGATGCTTACGAGTCAATCTCAATTTATAACTCATAATCGGTAGATGTAGTGACTTAAAAAAAACATGGTTAGGTTTCCAAGTGTGTCTTTCAGCTAGTTCTGATGGATGAGATAAGAGTGGGCAAATTTCAATGGTGCATGGAGTACAGCATAGTATGCTTAGGGGTGTCTCAAGTCGTCGCTCGTGGCTCAATCATAAGATTTATTCAATTACCGGGTCTAAAAACAGGTTACATTTCTCACCTGCCAGGCCACGTCTTGTTCTTCCTGACATGCTCCGGTGGAGTGTAATGGTACTTTTTTGTTCTTAATTCGAATCAGAAGCTTGGATTTTCTGTGAAAAAAGAAAATCTGAGCAAAAACGAAAATCTCTCACCTTTTTTGCAAAATTTGCTGTTTTGAAGTCAAAAAAGGGTTCTGTAGATCCAAGGATAAAATCCTTAGATATGGGAGTATAGAAATTTTCCAGAGTAAGTCGGGCGTTTGAGGTAGTGCATCTGAATAATAACCAATGTTGTTTGCTTGGGTGGGAGTACTACATTTATTACTGTATAACGTGCACTTTTCTTTACCTAAAAAAACTGCCTTATGTTCTGGTGCGCCTGATAGTGTGGAAAATCCAGAATATCCGTTTTTAAAAGACAGTCAAGTAAATCCAATCCAGGGTTCCCACGGATCTTTAAAAGTCTTAAAAGCCATTGAAATTTTATTTTTTTTTCAAAGTAAGGCCTTAATTGGCATTAAAATTGCTTGAATCTAATTTTTGAAAATCTTAAAAATGTGAACATATTATTAAATTTAAGATTTGTTTGCATTCAAAATATTTAGTAGCATTAATTAATTTTCGGTTTTTAATAATGCATCGATTTACTTTTGTGGCAACGTTGCATGACCACAATAACGAACAGAAAAAGGGTGATGTGATTTCAGTCGGGCCTTTTCGAGCAGACGCGTGTCTTGGGTCTACCCACGTCTGTCCATTGCTATAAGATGTGTGATGTCATGTGTATGAGGCACAATGTGTTGTGTGCAAGAAATAGTTGTGGGGTTTTGTTTGTTTCAATTGTGGGTTTTTTTTTGTCATCTAGGATCTTAAAATTTTATTTCAATGATCATACATAAAAGTCTTGAATTCAACCCAAGCCGTAGGAAACCTGCAATCTCACAAGCCTAGATATCTAATCTTTCAGGATTTGTGTCTTCTATCTTGTGAGCATCCCTGGTTTCAGGAAAGTAAGCAAAATCAAACTAAAAAAATATCATTTCCTTTTAATTTGTAGCTCATCAAGTTAAATCGGCGGCTCCAGCTTCTGGAAGAGGAGAATAAGGAGCGAGCAAAACGGGAGATGATCCTTTACTCGGTCACTGTTGCTTTCTGGATGGTTAACACTTGGGTGTGGTTAAGACGCTAAAAGTACATTTAATATTGATCTTCTTACTACTGCACAACCAGTCAAGAAATATCCCCAAGCTGTGTTTGACATGTTACCTTGCTGCCATTGGAGCAACAGCTTAGCCTATTGCGCAATTCCCTCAAGTTATTTGTTTGGGTTTATAAAATATAGACCCATACAGTTCTGTTTTTCTACTTGTGCTGTTAGTTTTTTTGTTAGTTTTTCATTTTGTTTTTTTTTTCTTTGCCGATTAAGGTGTGATTTTAAAACCAAATGCTGAGCAATTCTAAGTATAACTTGTAAATACTGTATGTATCATTTTAGGAAAGGAGTAATGTTATATTTTGTTTCTCAATGTAAATGGTGAGGAATGCTAGGCGTGACTTGTAAATATGTATCGCTTTAAATAGGAGTTATTAATAAAGTATGTCTGTATAACTAAGAAACTGGGAGGTTGTGGTACATGTCTGTAATCTACATATTTATTGCAAAGTGCCATTGGCAGTGAATAGAACTCCTGAAAAAGTGACTTTTTTGTTTCATAAGAAAACATTCCAAGAATTTCAACTGAAACATTCAATTTAATAACTCATAACTCGCCCCCAATTAGTTTTTCTATTCTAACCAAGATTTTTAGAGAATACTGTATAATGCACACTTCACACATTTCCTTCCAAGAGTTCAGATCGTGAAAAATGGTTATCTGTTGCTGATTACACATTTACCTATCTCAGTTTGTCATCAAAAGAAAGGCCATGACGTTTTTTGTTGGCTCATTCGATGTATGATATTCATTATAATCAGTTTAATAGTTACACTATATATTTGACTGTTACCCAGTATATGTGCCGGTACCAGCCTTTTTTAAGTTATTGGTACTCGTTACAGTCTATATCAGTTTTGGTTGCTTTCTCGTGTTCGTTTGACAAGTACACCTGTAATGGAGTGGTAAACTGACGTGGAATAAATGCAATAAAGAAAATATGTTGGAATTTAAAGGAGGAATGGGAGTCTATGCACTGATGGTATCACTATGCAGTATCAATGATTACGCAATTTGGATAGCGGAATGTGTCTGAAAACATGAACATCCCTGGCAATCATCAAAAGTAGATAGTGGGTGGGTGGGTTCTTCCCTTAACCACTAGGACTGAAGGGGGACCATTTCCTGTGGTGTGTCTTGGGTGAGTACAGCCTGGCCAACACATGTGTTCACCCTGTCTTGAACCAGGATCAACAATTGATTTATTGCACCAAACCTTTTGTTTTATGTGTAAATCTTTTCTGTGACAATATATAATATAAGTTACAGTCATCAATGCAGGCCATTTTATTGAAATAACTTAATGGGCTACATTTCTAAGATAAGTAACGCACTGTTACACGAATGATAAGGAACAACCTCGGAAAAACCTCTCCGAAGATTTCGACCACATATATATATAAAAACATTGAATAATTGTTTTCAAAGAATGATTGTATCAAGCACAGGATGCTTTAAATCTGTTGACCAAAGGACTGCTTTTTATTTTTGCACAAAAATTCCAAATGTGCTTCATCAGTGGAAAGGGCAATTTTCATATCATGATTAGCTTCCAGACTGTTTCGTTGTTTTGTTTTCACATCTAAGAGTTGAAAACTAGCCTCACACTTGTACGCAATAACAAAATGAACGTAGTATTCCACAGCGAGTTATGGGAACAGTTCCAACCCTTCACTCCAAAAGGTACTGTTTGACTTAATCCGTTGACTGATGGTTTCTGAATAAGAGTTCGATGAGTTATTCCTTTTTGTTGTTGTCCTGCATCGTGTCAAGATTGAAACCAAAAGGATCTTGAATCCGTGATTCTTCTTTTTAAGACAATTTATTAGGATACATGCAGGACAAAGCACTATCAAAGTCAAGTCCACTCCTGCCTCTTCGGCCACGCGTCTTTCTATGCCACTGCCACTGTAAGGCTGGGGCACGTGGCACTTCCTGAATTACTAATCTGTGCTGGACTCAAAATCGGATGGATAGGATGTGAGACTACAGAAGAAATAGTTATTTTTGTTCTCTTCTTCAGAAGAATATTTTATCACTCTTTCTCAGACATCATGTTGCAGACCCTGAGAAAGACGTTTTTCACCCCCTGGGGTTTTGTGAACCCCACTTTGGGAACCACTGGTATAGAATGAATAAGAAAAACTAGAGGGGAAAAAAATTTGCAATGTGGCATTACTTGTACTTCACTTAATTTTAAATGTCATTTTCACTTTAAAGTGATCACAAAGAATATTGCATTTTGTAATGGAGGGGTACAAATAAAATTGAGCATCCTTGTAACCTTAACAGGTTAACCTGTGAGTCAGCATGTATCTTGGATCAACGATAATACATTTCAAAGTTCCTCAATCAGGCAACGCGGTTCATTACGGTATTTATATCTTGATTGTAGTCTTACATCTGGTTCAGGAGCGTCCAGATCATCCAAATGTAATAATGTTGAATCAGAAGCTTTCGTTGTCTTGCACAAGGTTGAACACACCAAATTATCGGTACTTAAAGAGTTATCATTCTCGGCTGATGTGTCTTCATTGCCACCCTCTGTGATCATTTCTATTCTTGGCCTCACCAGCATATCGAGGAACATATCTTGCTCATTTTCTGCCTCTACGTCCTCTAGATCAGGCAGGTCGTCAATGTGTAGCGGTGCAGATAGTGGGATGGTCTCCAACGGCTCTGCTTCCGCCAGTACTGTGACAAATGGCCCAGGTCGGGGTTTTGATTCAGGATTCGTTCTTAGTTGTGCAAGGTTCTCTTCTTGCCCTGCATCGTTGCTCAAAACAATACAGTTCGCCCCGTCCCCATCAACTGCCTCTTGTGTTTCTTTGTGTAAGTCCTCATCATGTTCTATTGGTTCAACATGTTGAAGTGTCTCATTACTACAGGGCATCTGTTTTGTTTTGTTTGAAATAAACTCTCCCTGGGCATCCAAGGTGCCCTGAACAAAAACGTGTGTTTTCTCTGCAGGTGGTTCCTCAATGGAAGCCTCTGGATTGATTGAAGTCATGTCACCTGAAATTGACCAGAAAAAAAATACATCCAGGTCACTATTTTGGAATGGGTTTCCAGGTCAGAAATCTGTCCTTTTGAATCAGTTCTGCAAGGCCTGACGAATGAAATAAGTTACGATAAAACTGTTGGTTTAGCCAGTCAGATTTCGAGTTGGTGGAGACAGTCCCTTTTAGAAGGCGTAACAAAACGTCTGCTGTATCACAAACTGTAATGGCTTCGAGGCGGTAACGGAAGAAACTGATATTGATAATATGTATACATACATATATATATATATATATATATATATATATATATATATATATACATATATATATATATATATATACTGGAGCCATATCCCCCTAGTGGGAGGTGGCTAGAGTCAAGAACACATTCACATTTCTGACTCTTTCTGGGAGATTGATACAAAGGAGGGGATTCCCAGCCCCTCGCTCAACCCAACTGATGGAGCTCGGTGGCCTTGGGGGTAGGGCGCCCGCTCCGAGACTGGGAGGTCGCTGGTTCAAGCCTCGGCTAAGTCATACCTAAGACTTACAACACTAGTACTCATTGCCTCCCTGCTTGGCGCTCGGCATTAGGGGTTGGAATTGGGGGTTTGGTCACCTAATGACACCCAACACATTGGTTGGGTTAAGAGAGGGGGCTGGGAATCCCCTCCTCTGTATCAATCTCCCAGAAAGAGTCAGGAATGTGTTTTTCACTCTAGCCACCTCCCACTAGGGGGATATGGCTCCGGTATATATAGTTAATAATATGTACGACAGAATAATTCATATTTTCTTAGGAGAAAGGAGGATGGATTTTGTGCACAAATTACAAGAATCGTGGGTAAGTGAAATGTGACCTATCGTATGTTATTACTGTATAGCACTGGTGGTAAGCATTCAAAAGTATGTAAACAAGTTGAGGTGTGAAGGAGCTTTTTTGTTCTTACTCCCTTATTGCAATTATGAAATCATTTTTATCAAACTATAGCTGCAGTAGATGTTTTATGCCCATAAAACAGTTAATGGGGGTTGAGTTGATTCAGAGCACTACGGAACACCTATGAGAGAAATGCACGGCCCAACACTGCTTTTAAATACCATAGATTCAAGCCACAAAAGTTAGTTCACACACTTTGCAAAAACGATATACGCGATAATAGATTTCTATATATTTGAAACTGCCAACCGCTTTCAACAGCTTTCATTTGTTGTTTCTCCTGGGCTTTCTTCCGAACCAATGCCAAAGCATCCAAGCCTTCCTGAAGTTTCCTCCTTTCACGTATGTTCCATTCTTCTCTCGCCTTGCGTTCCGCCTCAATTCCGCCAAACGCCCAAGCCTCCGCACATGCCTTGTCTTTTGGAAAAACCGGCCTGTCGTCTAGGAAGGTGAGCCCCTTGAGACGGACAATCAGGGTCTTCCTATAGTTGGGGATCTTCCCAATGACTTCATTCCCCATCAAGTTCAGTACTCTTAGTTCTGGCATGGCTTCCAGGACCACGATAATACCAGGATCTTTTAGTAGGTTGTGAGACAGATCAAGCACACTGATGGACGGACATTGACTCAGATGCTCGATGTCTTCGGTCCCCTCTAGTTTGTTGTGGGAAATCTGAAGAGTACTGAGCTGCGGTAGACTGGAAATGTTTTCAATCGTATGTATGTAGTTATTGGAGATGTTCAGAGTACTCAGGCTTTTCAGATGCTCGAGATTTTCCAGCTTGCGGATAAGGTTCTGCTGAAGAAACAAACAGCGGAGGTCCACCTGTGCATTCAAGTTGGAAATTTGTTGCAGTCCATTGCTCTCCAGCCAAAGACATTTTAGTCCTGTGTACTCTTCCAAATTTTCAATGATGGAAAAACCTTTATGGTGCAGATACAAGGTGTCATTTAGGCTTGGCGTTGAGTAGAGTTTATGTTGCTTACAGTGGTCTTTCAAAAATGTCTTGGTCATCCGGGGACCTGAGTCCTTTCCAGGATTTTTGTTTCCAACATGTCCATTCTGAATTTTGACCGCTTGACCAGGTGGCTCCATGTTTCCAAGTTCCTTTTGAGTAGCTGTTGATATTCCATCAGGTTTTGTTTCACCAACTTCAGCAATAACTGGCATTGCTTATTGTTTTTGGTGCCTGCTATATTTAGTTGCAAAGGTCTAAAAAAAAAATGACCCAAGATGACTATTAAATCCCCCAGGGAGTTTGGAGCATTCGGGTAATGTTGACGTTCTTGTTCCTATGGTAACGCTCTGCTTGCAGCATGTGGTGAAGGGAGTTCCGTCTCTTTTAGATAACGGGCGTTTTTGGCTCGGTTTACTAAAAAGAGCCGGCTCTTTTGGCTCCCAAAGGAACCCATTGGTTTTTTTTTTTTTCCATCCATCCATTATCTGCACCGCTTATCCTCAGTAGGGTCGTGGGGGTGCTGGAGCCCATCCCCGTTATCTCCGGGCAGTGGGCAGGGGACACCCTGAACTGGTTGCCAGCCAGGTGCAGGGCACACAGACAGACAGCTCACTCGCTCATACACACAGGGACAATTTGGACCGGCCAATCAACCTGACGTGCATGTTTTTGGAATGTGGGAGTAAATCCACGCAAGCATGGGGAGAACATGCAAACTCCACAGAGGAAGGTTCGTGTTTTTTGTTTATTTTTAAAACTACACACCATTTATTATTATTTAACATTATGCACAAAGTTACTTAAACTAAGGGGGAAATAAAGCGAGAAAGACAAAAAGGGACAATAAACAAAGGAATAAAAAAACAACTTTAATAACAGAAAAATAAGTAAAATACTAGTGGAACAAGATAAAGTAAAAAGAGATATCAGGGGGAAATGAAAGAAAGAAGGTAAAAATCTAGCGGGGAATTAAAGAAGAAGAAAGTAAAATAAAAGAGAAAAGAAGTAACAAGCTAGGAAAAATCAAATTAAGGAAAAGGAGAGAGCTTAGAAGAAAAACAAAAAAAGCAAGAAAAAGTAAGTTTATTTGTATAGCCCTTAATCACAGGAACTCTCAAGGGGCGGCACAGACTATTACAGACTACTGACTCAATAATAACAGTTTCCCCTGATCTAAAACCTACATGAGGGCAAGGAAAAACTCAAAAGGTCACATATTGTATACCTGCTTACCTGAAAATCGAATGGATATACAACACAGTAACAAAAGGAAAGGAATAAGCACCGGGGGATATACTTACCAAAAACAATTAAAAACCATTATATTCCGAATATCATGCTTCCTTCTTGGACATAGTGAATCGTCCAGACCAGGATTTGGATCCTTTATGTTACCGATGTTGCATTTCCTGCACAGTTAATAACATGTAACATAAAAGCTAGGAAAAAAAGGAAAAGAAGAAAAATGAGTGATAAAAAAGATAAAAACACAAAAACAAAATTAAAAGCTAGAAAAAAAGAACCCAATGAAGAAAAGGGCAAAAAAAAGTCAGCAAAATATTAGGTAAAATGTCTGTGAAAATGAAAAACATTAAAAAATAAGAAAAATAAAAAGCAAGAAAATATAGTAAAAAGTTGGGGGAAAAAGAAACAAAATGGGAAAAAAAGCAAAACACAAAAAGGTAAACTAGGAAGAAAAAGCAAGAAAAAATAGGTAAAAAGCTAGGCAAAAGACGGAAAGAATTGAAGAAAAAGGCAAAAGAAGAGAAAAAAGGTGAAATGCTAAGAGAGAAGAGGGTAAAGTAAAAAGCTAGGGGGAAAAGTAAAAGAGAAAAAAAGAAGTGACGAAAAAAGAAATAAATCAATTAAAGAAATAAAGAAAAAAATGTCTAAGAAGAAAAACACAAAAATCAAGAAATAAGGGGGAAAAGAAAAAACAGCAATAAAAAGATGTGGTCAAGAAAAAAATGACCTGAAAAAATGTAAAATGCTACAAGAAAAGAAACTAAAGGATGAGAAAAAGAAGGAAAAGGAAAACCATGGTAAAATAGAATATACCTTTATAGAATAGAATATACCTTTATTGTCATTGTTACAAAATGGGTTAACATATTGTGACAACGAAATTGGGCATGACACTCCAGTTTTATACATTCACAGTGAGGTATGAGCCAAGAAGATGAAACAATGAAATGAAACAATAGACAGTTTATATTTACATGTAAAAAGAGAGAAGAAAAGGGAAAGAAGAAAAATAGGTCAAAAGTTAAAAACAGAAAAAAAATAAAGGAAAAAGCCAATAAAGAAGAAAAAAACTTATAAAGGCAAGAAAAAATAAGTGAATAGCTAGGGGGAGAAGAAATGAAAATGTAAAAAGCAAAAATAAAAGAGAAAAAGAATACAAAAAAAGAACTAAAACGCTAAGAAAACGGAACTAAATGGTAAATGAATTGCATTTATATAGGGCTTTTCCAGTCACTGAAGACCTCCCAAAGCACTTTACAATGTGTTTCACACTTACCCATTTGCACACACACTCACAAACCGAGAGCCGCGGCACCTACATGCTTATGGGGGCATCAAGGGTTCAGTGTACTGCCCAAGTACACTTCGAGATTTAACTCATAAAAGCCGAGAATTGAACCTGTGACCTCAAAAGGAGAACCCTACCTTCTGAAGAAAGTAAAAGAAAAACAAAATCAAGAAAAAGAAAGACGAAAGATATACTGTACAATCAATGTAACACCGTGCACAAAATGAATTATATTTTTATAATTATCATGGATTATAATACATTTTATTCACTTTACAGTAAACTTTAAACTCATTTAAACTTTGACCCTTTTTATAGTAAGCAGCTTCAAAGTCAGGCAACTCAGAATCTCTGAAAAACTAACAACAAAATGTCAATTAAAATATTAAATAAATAATTTTTTCAGGGGGGGAGCTAAGCTTGAAACGCATTATCCCTGAAACATACAGGAAAATACATTGAATTATTAATTCCTCTACAAAAAAAACTAAAATAAAACAATTTCACCATTTATACAATTAACTTGAAGGGAACCGGCTCTTGATAAGCGGGGAGCCAGCTCCTGTCACTCACTTCCAAGAGCCGACTCATAGAGCAGTTTCGTTCGCAAACGTCCCATCGATGGTCTCTTGTTTCCCACCGGACGGGTTTAGTGAACGAACAACGCTGTTAAAGTGTAAGCATGGCGTCCAGGATTCTTTTTAATAGAGGCGCGTCGACGTTTGGGACTTATTGCCAACATTTGAGTTGGAATGTGACAGTGACGCAAGTTCGAGGTGTGAAACGTTGGTTGAAGCCCTACTTGCATATGTTGGCCATAAAGGCGAAGCTCGAAGGTCCTCCCCCTCCGAAACCAAGGTGAGGCTAACGTCGGCTAAAACCCGCTACGTTAAAAATCATCTCGAGGGTCATTGAGCTTGAGAATTAACTCGTGGTTGCTTGTTTATTCGATATTTAGTATAAGTAATGCAAAACGCATTATACTATATTGCATTGCATATATCTACCCACACCACTAGATCTCGCGAGACTTGTGAGCATGCTAGCCTGGTTAGCTTCTACCAGCTACAACCAGGTTGAACCTTAAACGCATGATTAGAACAATTACATCTGCACTGGACTTCTTCAAATGAGTTACAATATGCATGTATGTTGATTCAATGCAAAAACTTTGATCTAGTTTTGTGTTTTATATACAATAAGATATTGATGTTGTCAGTCGTGCAACCTAACCTCCAAAGCGCAGGTGTCAAACAGGTTGCCCATTGTTTTACCTGATAACCCTGAAAGAAGCACACGAGAGAAATGAGCTGCAGTTTAAAATATGTCGGCTTGATGTCAGCCAAGCCAGGTTCCACTCACAAAGCAACCGTAGTACTATTTCTCGCTCACTCTTGCTCTTTCTAATTGTATCTGGGTTTTTTTCTCTTTTACACTTTCCTTTTGTTTCTCACTTTTTCCCTTTTGCAATCATTTTATTTCTTACTCTTTTTCTGTCTTCTGTCTTTTGTCTTTCATTCTTGTGAGCTTTTGCTCTCTCTCTTTATTTTTCTCTATTTATTTTTCTTACTTTTCCATCCCTTCCTTTCTCTTGTTTCCCTACCTCGCTCTCTATTTTATCTTTCTCTTTTCTGCTTATTCTTCTCTTTTTCTATCTTGAGCTGTATATTTTGCTCACTTTCTCTTTCTCGCGCTCTTTTTCTTCCGAGCATTTGGCCCCCAGCTAGAATGAACTTGACAACCCTGCTCTAAAGGGACCGTGTGTCTTATCCGACCAGTAGATGTCGCTGCATTTACTCAAAAATAAATGTTTTGTCAATGAAGTAAAACACAGAAAGGCAATTGATTGTCTTGTTCCCAATTATATTTTGTTATGTTTGTTGTTTTTGTTTATTTTACAAATACTTATTTAATGTGATAATGCACAAGATGAAAATTGAATGTCAAAGCAACCAACACTCTTATGTACCGTGGTAATTGAACATATGTAAACAAAACTGTTTTTTCTCGTTCCATTTCCTAGGTAAACGTAACATATTTTACTAAACAAGAGAAAAAGTTAATTTCACAATTAAGTTGAATTTTCTTTAATGACATGTATTGCAAGTCATACATTTTTGGAGTGGTAAATCCGCCTAATGTTAATCAGCACATCATACTTAATACTATTGGTACAAGTGTCATTAATAATAATCAACGACCTTTTTTCTTTCAGATCTGAAAAGCCTAACTGGGATTACCATGCTGAAGTTCAGGCTTTTAGCACCCGCCTCCATGAGAACTTTTCCCTGGAGCAGCTGAAAACAGCCTTCATAAATCCCTGTTACCTGCAGTCCGAGCTGAAAAGGAGACAAGAGCTCGGCATGGACTCTGAGGCCGCAGCTCTCGCACTGACGGATAATGTTAAGTTGAGTGCACAAGGAGATGTCTTTACAAATAGATTCCTTACTGATTGGTGCAGGGCTAATTTCCCCAGCCTGCCAACAGAAGGGGTGGAAAGTGTTGTAAAACATCTTACTAGCGTAGAACTCGTGAGCAACGTAGCTCGAAATCTTGGAGTTGAGGACCTCACCATGAGTTGCGAATTCCCCGTACCGGACAGCGTGCTTCATTCCACGTTCATGGCAGTCATCGGAGCATTACATGACAATAGCGGACCGGAATGCACTGGGTATTTCCTCAGGGTGAGTTTGTTTATGAATCAGTTGAAATGATGCGGTTCAAGACCTTTTTGTTTTGTTCACTGGGCTTTTTCGGAAAAAAAACATGGATAGTACTGTGTTTTTCAGACTATAAGGCGCACCTAAATAACCCCTAATCACCAGAAATGTTATAACCCTTGCATATTGCAAAATACTGGTGGATAAAATCGGAAATGTTTACAGTATTTATTGGTGTAAATTACGACACGAGGTTTTACAGTATACCACCGTATGTATGCAATGATTGAATAATCTAAAAAAAATTGCAAAGCTTTGTACACAATGGGAATTAAACCTGTGTCGCGGCGGTGAGAGCACTGAGACCTAATGAATAGACCATCTGTGATACAGATGACATACAAAAAGGCATGACGTTTTATCCGACTATCACATGATTTTTACTGAGGGTACCAGAGTCGAATGTTAGTTAAAAGGATAAAAAAAAAAAAAGTTTCCCTGAAAAATATAAAATCTTAGTCCAATTCATCATCAGTTACACCAAAGAGTTTTTTGTCTCGTCGTGCTTCTCGTGTAGAGATAGTCTAATGCCTTTTTGTATGTCATCTGTATCCCTGATGGTCTAAGGGGTTAGGTTTCGGCGCTCTCACAGCCACCAACCAGGTTCGATTCTCATTGTATACACTATTTTGCGTGGCATTTTCAACCGACTCAACTCAACTTTATTGGCAAATATCCTATATGCACTGCACAACATACAGCACGGATAGAATTACTTCGTCTCACCCCGCAAGCGAAGGTGCAATCAATAATACTAAACTCCTTAGTAAACGAGTAAGCATGAAAAATATACAGACGCTGCCCTACTTACAAACGAGACGAGTTTTGTTCGTAAATTCCTTCAGTGCTATATTTTGTAGGTTTTTTTTACAAAAAAAAAGACCAGCTCGGTAGCATAGATGGTAGGGCGCCCGCTCCGAGACTGGGAGGTTGCTGGTTCAAGCCTCGGCCGAGTCAACATTGGTACCCATTGCTTCCCTGCTTGGCGCTCTGCATTAAGGGTTGGAATTGGGGGGTTTGGTCACCTAATGATTCTCAACACAGCAGTTGGGTCTAAAAACCCGGCCCCGATCGAAGGCGACGAGTCACGTCGATAGCTTCGCGTGACAAAATGATTTCCGGTAGATATCATGTTGATGGTTGATACTGGCTGAATAATAATAAATACAAATACATAAGGTTTGCATAAGTATGTTTGAGGCTTGTATAAGTAACCTGTATTGTTTTGTACAAAAAAATAAACATTTCATAAAATAAAATGCTCTATAAAGAGAAATAAAGTGCAACTTACTTTTGAAAGATAAGTTTCAAGAGGTCCCCCTCCGTTTTAGAGAGTGGCTAAAAAAAAAAACAATCAAAAACGTCAAAGTTCTTTGCCCGCTGGAGATAGTATAGACATAGACAGTATAGAATGTTTACACACAAACTAGGAAGTAGAAGCCGGATTTCTTCTTCGGGGTGGATGTTGGGTGACCTCCCACAGCGCCACAACACGCCGGTATCAGCTGAAAGAAGTACTGCAGTAATGTCCTGTACTCGGAAAACGGTGCACACAATCCAAAATCTAACTTACAGCAATGTCCGGATATTTTTCGACATCCCGAAAAAATGTTCATGTCTACCGTTTTTGGTAAGTCGTATGGTCGTAAAAAGGGGAGCATCTGTATAAGGTTTAGAATAAAATCAGTGAGTATAGGCCGGAATCTAGAAAATTCAGTAGTGCATTGATTTGGCAGAATGTAGAGGGTTGGAATCGACTGATCTATCATTGCACTAACATTAACCGCAGTTATATGTAGTAATAAATATGGTAACTCTTACTGTAGTTTTAGCAGTTTACTGTAGTTTAGTTATTTCCCATGAGCCTTATAGTCCAGTGGGCTTTCTATGTGAAAAATGTATGACAAAAAGCTATTTTTGGGAGGTGCGCCCTCTAGTCCTGTGCGCCTTACAGTGCAGAAAATAAGATAATTCCATTCTAAACGATTTTAACATTCAATGCGTTATCCTTCTCAACCTCCAGGATTTCTTAGTTTCCCAGTTGATAGGAAAAGACCTTTTTGATATGTGGAACGTAATCGATCCAATGGGACTTCTGGTGGAAGAGCTAAAGAAGAGGGATATGCCCTTACCAGAGCCTCGCCTCATCAGGTCAGCAGGGTCCAGCACCGTTCTGCCACTCTATTTTGTTGGTTTGTACAGGTAGGTGTATGTCTTTTCGACTAAATGCGATGGTTTTGTTTTTCATTGATTGCATTTTCCTCATTTCATACATTCAGTGATAAGAAGCTCCTGGCCCAAGGTCCCGGTGAGACGGTAATTGCGGCAGAGGAAGAGGCAGCCCTCGTGGCCCTGCGGATTCTTTTCGGCTACACTGAGAACCGCAAACCTTTTGACTTTAGTCCGCAACCACAACATGAGCAACCTTTACTTCAAACGGTCAGCAGCAGATAACGCTCGCACTCTGGGTGGAGATTTTTTTCTCAAATTGGTCTTAGTGAAATAAAACGCACTTCCATAGCTTATGGTTGACCTATATTTCATTTGGACAATATCTGTGTATTATTTGTTATTACAACATCCATTGCAGCCTGGTCATCTTGGAAGGGGGATTACCTCATGTGCAGTCCCTTCTCAAGGTTTCTTCATTTTCCTCATCTTGAGGTTTTGGAGTTTTCCTTGCCCTCATGTAGGTTTTAGATCGGGTGTAATAGTAGTCTGTGGTTTGCAATAATCTGTGGTATGTGCAGTCCTTTGAGACTCTTTGTGATTAAGGGCTGTGCAAATAAACATGACTTGACTTATTTTCCGTATTATAAGTCTGGAGTATAAATCGCACCAGCCAAAAAATGCATATTAGGAAGGGTAAATCATATAAGTCGCAACTGGAGTATGTCATATATATAGGTCAAAATTAATTTATAAAAAGCAACAACCGGCAGTAGCTCAGGAGGTAGAGCGATCGTTTTAGGATTAAGGGATCCCAGTTCGAATCCCGGCTTGTCCGTGTTACTTGTCGAAGTGTCCTTGGGTAAGACACTTAACCCCCAATTACCCCCAATAAGCAGGTTAGCGCCTTACATGGCTGCACAGATCACGGCCGCTATTGGGAAATGTGAAGCACAATGTAAAGCGCTTTGGGAAGTCATTGACTTGAAAAGCGCTATATAAATGCAGATCATTTCATTTCATTTCATTTCAACCAAAAACACATGTCCTCTTGAAAGGCAATTTGAAACTAAAAATAAGGTAGAGAACATGGTATACTTGATTTTGGACACAGTCAAATACATCAGTAACAACGTAATATACTAAGAGTTATTATGATAACTCTAGCATAAAGAACATGCTTACCAAACTATTAGCTTCACGCCAAATCACAAAATCCAATGAAATATTCATCCTTGGTGCCACTTTTAACGGTTGACAACTCCAATACGAGACGATAAGCCGCTTCCTCCTTCTGCTTAGAAAAATGACCTCCCACAACTGAAGATCTATGTGAATTTATTAATAGATCATGATAAGTCGCACCTCGCACTAAGAAAAAAAACTGACTTAGAGTCCGGAAAATACAGTATTAATGACTTAAAATGCCTATTTGTTCTGTGCTCTTAGATGTCATCTTTTATATTCAGTGTAGGAATTCCTTTCTTGTGCTGAGTGAATTAAAAGAAACCATTTCAGAAAATTAGCTTGTCTCTATAATTAATATCAGGTTTCCTTGGTTCTTTGTTGAATTAAATTGCGATTTGGATTTTTTAAAGTTATACTTTAATTTGATTGATTGCTATAATCAAACATACTATCATTCCAACGAACCATAAACGGTGCAATTTGTACATATACGCTATTGTTTGCTTGTGTGATATATTTCCCATGTCTAAATTGTGAGTTATTGAAATGGGATGATAACAAAAATGTATATTTTAGTGCAATTAAATAAAGGACATTTTGGGCAACCAGTTACTGTTGGGCGTGAACCTTTTGAAGTACAGTAACACGCAAAAAAAGTATGATCAGGTATGGAGGACTGATCCTGTCATATGTAGAATTAAATTTGTATCACGTTTAAGAAATGAACACATAAATAAATCATGTAATCCCTTAAAGCCCCCAATGTGTAGGTGCTGGAGTCATTCCCAACCATATATGGACAGTGAGCAGGGGACACCCTGAACTAGATGTCAGCCAATCACAGGGCACACAGGGACAGACAAGTCACTCGAAACCAGAGTGCCTGGAGGAAGCCCACGCAGGCACGGGGAGAACATGCAAACTCCACACGGGGAGTCTGCGGTAGCTGGACCCCCGCACTGTGGGGCTGTGCGCCTACCACCCATCTGCTGTGCCGCCCCTTAGATTTTCACCTATCAGTTAATCAGTGATGAAGAAAGACATTGCAGTTGATCGCTGCACAACCAATAGATGAAAAGGTCATCCTATTGCACCCGCCTCTTTATTTTGATAACATTTTGTTGTGATTAAATACATGATAAAGGGACACTAGAATAAGAGTGGTACCAAGTAACAATATTTTATGAGTAGTTCTTATACAGTTCAGTTATAGGAATGATCCTTTTTACAACTGTCGTCAGTGTTTTTTTTTTTTTTTGAACAATTTTATTGACACTATTATCAGCAATTAAACACGTTCGAGGGGTCAAAAAGCCTGAATGTGTTTTACATGGAGTAGTTACATTTAATTTGCATACCATTCAACGTCATTTAGTTAAGTTTTGAAGTTACATCATGCTCTTGACGGCTGCCATGACGCTGATGTGGCCCGAGGTAAAAGTGAGTTTGACGACACTTGTGTATTATGTCTTCACAAAAGGGCGTTGCGATTGTACCTAACTTCCCAGCATACCCTGAACGCCGCATCAAACCAGAAACCCATAAGAGGTGTCGCAAGGCTGCACTGTCACCCACGGAGCCTCCCACAGATATACACAGAAGACTATTTAGCGGCTTGTCCCTTTGAACGGCTTGCTTACTGCGAGCCTAAGCTAGTCGGGTCAAAACATCATCGGTGGATTTGTTCAGACCGAGGACAATCGACTTTGGCCTGGACGGATCTATTGACACTAACAAAGATGTTATATAATGAAATTGTGAATATGCTTGATTGCTAATAAGATTTTCGAGAAGGGTTGTTCAAACCTCACATTGTGTTTGCTGTTAAAAACGTCATATTGGAATATAATATTGTGAATGTGCTTAATTGCTGTTGAGATTGTCATGATTGTTTTCTGTTATTAGTGTCAATAAATTTGTTCAAACCAAAAAATCTTCCAGTATATTATGACGGGACATCAATACCAGATGCATACCCCCCTTCAACTTTTGAGTTTTTTCTTTTTAAAGTATTTTTTGACCTACAGGATTTATTTCCAGCCTAGACTGAGGAGTGACAATGTATGTTTATGTGTATTTCTATCTGTATATCTCTGTCGAGATGAATTTCCATTGATTTGCAAAATAAGAATGAAACATTGTTCAAAAAATGATTTTTGTTGTTTTGAGTCTTGGGGTATCCCATATAGCTTTGGAAATGTAAATATTTTTCCAATGAGTTTCATATAAAGTGATAACATTTCAATACAGTTGTATGTAACTTGTATTTTCGTTCATAAATTATTCGGGTTTTAATCTTTAGAAAGCCTCTTACCCCCATTTTTATATATAAATTAACTTTCTGTTGACGATGATCAAAATAAAAAGTTACCCCATGTGAAACTCTGTTGTAAAATGAGCGTTTATGATTTATTTTCAATGTACATTCATTGCCTGAACAGGGACGTTGACCTGACCAATATGGCCGCCGCTTACACATGCTAGTTGGCGACCTGCTGCAGCACCCCGACGTATTTAGTCTTCTATAGATATCCCTGGAGCCTCCCACCTACGATTCTTCCCTCCCCGCCCTGTCTACTGCCTGCCCGTTTAACGGGTTGGCAACCTTTATTAAACTACACGCTTACATCTTCACACCCTTTACTATTAAAACCTTCAAAATCATGGCGGCGAGCGCGAAACGAAAACAAGAGGAGAAACACCTTAAAATGCTGAGGGAAATGACGAGTTTGCCCGCTAACAGAAAGTGCTTTGACTGTGACCAGCGCGGCCCGACCTACGCCAACATGACGGTGGGCTCCTTCGTGTGTACCTCCTGCTCTGGCATCTTGTAAGTTCTCGTGCCGCCCGTACTTATTTTAAAGTGAGGCCACAATGTTCTATTTAATTCCTACGTACGGTTGCCGCAAGCTGATAGCTTACTAGCTACCGGCTAACGACGGCTGCCATGGCAACATTCGGTGTTCGTGAGAGTTGTCAAACGACATTATGTCATCCGTCGTGTTGATGTCATTGACTGTAGTTCCATGCTACGTTTGCTTCTCATGACGTGTGGACAAAGTGACATTTACGCAAGCTAAGTCAACACGCTCTGTGCCTGCTACCATTTTCATGTCAGAGTTCGCGGTTCATGGTTCCCAAGAACAGGCCAGGGACTGTCAACAGTGGAGAAGGCTGTCCAGAGTTGGATCCTCATTGTTGCCCTAATGACCCATTGGGTTAAAGTAACCTTAAATTGCAAACCGAATCATTAGGTCAGCACACTCGGTGCCTGCTACCATTTTCATGCCCCAAGTCGGGGTTCACGGCTCTTAAGAACAGGCCAGGGACCGTAAATAGTGGAGAAGGCTGTCCAGAGTTGTCCTCATTGGCGCCCCGACCACCCATACGGTTAAGCGGTCCGCAAACCGAACCGTGAGGTCAACACTCTCTGTGCCTGCTACCATTTTCATGCCCAAAATTGCGGTTCACGGTTCTTAAGAACAGGCCATGGACCGTAAACAGTGCAGAAGGCTGTCCAGCGTTGTGTCCTCATTGGCGCTTCGACCACCCATACGGTTAAGCGGTCCGCAAACCGAACCGTGAGGTGAACACACTCGGTTCCTGCTACCATTTTCATTCCCAAAATCGTGGTTCACGGTTCTTTAGAACAGGCCATGGACCGTAAACGGTGCAGAAGGCTGTCCAGAGTTGTGTCCTCATTGGTGCCCTAATGACCCATTGGGTTAAAGTAACCCTAAATCACTAACCAAATCATTAGGTGGTCAACACACTCTGTGCCTGCTTACCGTTTTCATGCCCAACATCGCGGTTCACTGTTCCCGAGAACAGGCCTGGGACTGTCAACAGTGGAGAAGACTGCCCAGAGTTGTGTCCTCATTGGTGCCCTGACCATACGTTTAAGGGATCCACAAACCGGACCATGAGGTCAACACACTTGGTGCCTGCTAGCATTTTAATGCCCAATTTCGTAGTTCATGGCTCCCTAGAAAAGGCCAGGGACTGTTAACAGTGGGGAAGGCTGTCTAGAGTTGCGCCCTCATTGGTGCCCTGACGACCCATGTGGTTAAGTGATCTGTGAATCGTGAACCGAGCCATGCGTTCAACACACTTTGTGCCTACTACAATTTTTATGCCCTAATTTGCAGTTCACAGTTCATAAGAACTGGCCGGGGACCGTCAACAGTGGAGTAGGCTGTCCAGAGTTGCGTCCTCATTGGTGCCACAAAGACCCATGCGCTTAAGGGATCTGCAAACCAAATTGTTGAGGTCAACACACTCGGGGCCTGCTACCATTTTCCTGCCCAAGTTCGCCTGTTCCCATGAACAGGCCAGGGACCATCACCAGTAGAGCTTGCTGTCCAGAGTTGTTTCCTCATTGGTGCCCTGACGACTTGTGCGGTTAAAGGATCTGTGAACCTCGAACAGAACTGTGAGGTTAACACACCTGCTCCCATTTTCATGCCCAGGTTTGCAGTTAATGGTTCCCAAGAACAGGCTAGGGACAGTCAACAGAGTAGAAGGCTGTCAAGAGTTGTGTCTTCATTGCTGCCCCGACCACCCATGCGGATAAGGGATCCGTGAACCGTATTGTGAGGTTAACATACTCATTCCCTGCTACCATTATTCTGCCCAAGTTTGCGTTTTCCTATGAACAGGTAGGGACCGTCAACAGTAGAGATGGCTGTCCAGAGTTGCTTCCTCATTAGTGACCCAATGACTCATTCGGTTAAGGGATCTGTGAACTGTGAACAGAACCGTGAGGTTAACACACTCGGTACCTGCTACCATTTTTATGCCACAGTACGCACGTACATTTAGAACGGGGTGCTCTAAGTCGCTGCTCCCAGGATGATAGTTTGTTGCCCCTGCCTTAGTATGAAAGTTAAAGGCACAGTGTGTAATTTTTGCTGACTAAGTCTCGCTGTATTTTCTCGTGCCACCTAAAATGAGTGCTAAAAGCACAACGGAAAAAGACAAAATATGAAGACTCATTGTGACCAAAATGCACCTTATTACTTTTTGAGAAGAAAATTAAGAAAAAAAGAAAGATACAATAAACGAAAAAGACAAACAGGACCAGCAAAAATAAATAAAGAAAAAAGGGAAATAAAAAAAGCAAAAATTGTCTTTTTTTTCCTGTTTTTGTCTTCTCTAACTCCCTTATTTTCTTTCTTTCCTTTTTCTTTTGTCTATATTTTCTTTTTTGCTTGCTTTTCCCCTACTTTTCTTTTTATTCCTGTTTTCCTTTTTTGCTTTTTCTTATTTCTTCTTTCTTATTTTGTTATTCATATGAAAAAATAGTATTTTCCCCTTCTTTTTGTCTTTGTTAATAACTGAATAAAGATCGGTAGAAAAAGGTTGCTCTACCCACTTTCAGTCTCTGTAGTATGTAGTCTTCCTTGGACTCATTTTCAGATGCACTACACAATACAGCAACATCGAGTGGACAAATATAAAACACTGTCCCTTTAAGAATAGCTAAATATTTTTACTAGTTTTTGTCGAAAACCCCATTTGGCCCAACCTCACTGGATCAGAGATTCAGCAGCCCCCGACTCAATTAAGATTGAGACCCCTGGTTTAAAGGGACAGTGTGTATAATTGGACCGCAACATGTTGCGGTATAGCAAGTGCTTCTCAATTATTTTCTTTCGTCTACCTCTACAAAGTAGAAAACGTCTTGCGAGCAAAGATTTAAAGTGCATCTGAATTCCAAAAGTTAAATGAAATAATTAAATTGTAATTACTCTAGTCTAGACCAATGGTACCCAAACTTTTTCAGGCTAGCGCCCCCTTGGCTCCCCTGTGTATTACTAGCGCCCGCCCTTCTTCGGTGCAATATTCGTTTCCTTCACGTTCGTTGACTGTGGGACTGTGTTTACGGAGTCCGCCATTACACTCAATGAGTTTAGAAGGTGGGTGTGGCATAGTGTGGTGCTTGCAAACGTTGCCTTCTTCCTTACCGCCACCCAGACCTTTCCACTGCCCCCAGGGAGGCGCTACCGTCCACTTTTGGAACCACTGCTCTAGACCAACCATGAACTCCCCAACATTACCATAGGAGCATAATATTGTATTAAACTTAATTTATGCGTTGAGCAACTGTCTCATTGGACAGAGGTAGTTTTTATTCTTGCAGTCCTTGTTTCATGTCAGAGACCTGTCTTAGGCTGCAGGGAGTATCAACTCTCCTATTGTGTGTGCTTTTTATTTTTTATTTTTATTTTTATCTTTGCACTGACATACCTCAAAGGTGGGGTGCAGCATTTGAAAACTTAAAGCTGCATTCATGACTTTAAGCCAATAGATGGCCTCAGAGTAAGACAAGATATGTGTGGATTTCTTAGACGATGGTCAACGGAAAGTAAAGCATAAAGGCTCTTTGAACTCAGTTGGACATTTTTATCACATACTTAATGACTTGGAACTTTTTAAGGACACCTCAAACTACACACCCCATGGTTAACCTCAGCCAATCATTCCCCTTATCAAGTGATAATAAGCCCTACAAACAACATAGCGCCTATTTACTCACAGCTAGACGCCGTATGTTGAATAAAAACAAGGATAATTTGTGTAACCAAGTTTGTTTTATTTACCAAATAAACAACACAAACAATTCTTTCATCCGTCTTAAATCTTTCCCCACTGCAGTAAATTTAGTGTTGCTCATTATACATAGCAGTGTGCTAGATGCACGAAAAGCAAATGCTTGATCAAGGATAACATTTTCCAGTGTACCGCAACAATATTAGCATTCTTCTATGACATTGTTGTTTGCTACTAGTCACCGAGACGATCTGGACTAGAACCGAAATGTAGGGTTACTTTTCATTTTTCTCTTTCTCTTTCGTTTGATATTTTTTCTCTCAGGCTGTCTTTTCATCCCTCTTAAATACTTTTCCACGGTATCACCAACCTATTGTGTACGAAGCACACAGGCTTATGCGCACACTTCTGTAATGAGAGCGCCACTGCCCCCTAGCATAGTGAATGTGCAACTGCACTTTGTTCTTTAGAAAAAAAGGTGCCCGAGATCAGAATCACTGCTGTATGTTGTAGTGCTGGGATTGGCAATCAATAATGTTGAAAGAGCCATAATGGACCAAATATAACAACAACACAAATGTGTCTAGTGTGTAAAAAGTAAATTAATATAATATAAACCAAATTGATATAAGAACAGAAGGGAGAGTAACAAAAGCCAAGAACGGGAAAAAAAATACAATTTTCACTTTTCTCTTTTTCTGTTTTTCTTTTTTATTTTTTTATTTACCTTTTTTGCTTGAGTTTTACTTTGTTACTTTATGCTGGTTCTATTTTTTTCTTTTCTCATTACTTCTTTTTTTTTCTTAAAAAGTAATAAGAGTCCCCATATTTCATCTTCTTCCGCTTTTTAGGTGGCACAACAGAATACAGCGACATCTAGGGGGTAAATAATACACACTGTCCCTTTAACTTTCATCCAACCATCATCCTGGGAGCAGCAAGATAAAGACCCCTGCTTTAAACATACGTACTTGGGCATGCAAATGGTAGCAGGAACCGAGTGTGTAGAGAGTAAAGGAGACCGAAACTTCATGCATTGAAGTTAGTCATTTCATATGTATTCAAAATATTTTTTAAAACATTGGATAACAATAAGAATGTTTGTCTCATGTTTGTCCTTTCACAACATCACACAAAAATATATATACACTCTACTTCATTTTCCGTTTCAAAAAATCTTTAAAACAGCTCTAGGGAGCCGGTAGGGCAGCGCTAAAGAGCCACATGAAGCTCTAGAGCTGCATGTTGCTGACCCATGGTGTAGTTCAGGGTTGGCCAAACCCGGTCACCAAGAGCTGAATGTTTTGGAGGTTACTCTTCTCCAACTCAGGCGATGCAAATGTTCAGCTAGTTAGAAAGCTGTGTGGCCGCTTGATAATGATCCAGGTAATTGGAATCCCCTGTATTAGAGCGGAGAAACTCTAAAAACATGCAGGACATGCGGCTCTCGAGGACCGGGTCGGCCAACACTGGCGGAGTGCATCGGAAAACAAGTGGTAAAAAAACACAATAAAAAACATAAACTACTGAGACCCAGAGTGACCATGCGCATCATTTTACTTCACGTTTCTGGCCCAATCTTTCTGGTTTCTGGGTACTTGTAGCAGTAAGATGGTGGAAAACTATGTCCGCTCCCTTTAGATGAGGCTCATGTTACGTGTGATAAATTTCTCGACCTAGGAGTATTTTAAAAATGCATGTTTTATATGATAGTTCATTTATCTGCACTTATTTATATCAGTTGTCTTCAACGTGGTGCCCGTGGGCACCAGGTAGCCTCTTTAGACACCAGAGTAGCTCACCAATCAACAGTCATTTTTATTTTCTGGGAGATTTGACTTCTAACTAGCTTGATGTTTTAGTGGTTGACTAAGCCTATTTTATCTCAACTTCTAATAAGTATATCCTGCTAATAACTTAATAACAACATAGTTATAACACGATAAGTTTTCATTTCAAAACGCATCCCAAACTGCTCACCCACTTGGTAGCTAACAGTAGCTCTCAGCTTCAAAATTGTTCACGAGCTGGGATTATAATCAGTATTGTATTTTTTTTGTTCTTTTTTGTTTTTTGTTTTTTTGAATAATGTTTTCACCATAAAAAAATAAAATTATTGTTATTATTATTAGTTTTTTTTTTTCTTACCGCTAGCAGACGTTAACTGTCCCTCTTAAAGCTTGACAGTGCAGTTGTGTAATCGAGCATCTGTATCCTGGGATTAAGGATTAGTAAATGTTTACCGATGGCGAGTGACATTCAGATTGTATTTGTTACCACTCAATATGTGTTTTTGGTACTTTTAATTATCGTTTTTTGTGTTTGTTGTTGTTGTCGTTGTATGTGCATTTCTCTACAATAATGCTTCATTTGAATGAGAATTCTTTAGATGTCTTTTTTTTTTTGCCATTAAAAAAAATCTAAAATACCTTTTAATTCACCTTTTCTGAAAATTACTTTAGGACATCAAACCCACAAGAGAAATTTCGGTATCGTGGCAAGAACATGTTTTAATTTGATAACAATAAGAAGAACTGTTATTGTTCAACACATCCTGAAGTGATTTCTAGGGTTGTACAAAGGTTAGGAAGCTTGCATCAAACAACTTCTATTGAGCCATTTTTGATCCAATAACATCGAAAGCGCTTGGTGATCGTGTTCCTTAAAGGGACAGTGTGTATTATTTAGCGCCTGCTAATGGTAAAGTATTCATAAAAAGTATATGGATTTAAATAATAAGCAAAAATACAGGAACTATCGTATAAACGCCAATTTAAAAATAAAATAAAAATCATCGATCGAAAAATGTGTAATCATTTTACATGACATAAACCCACTAAGAGGGATCTGACATAAATATCCTCAATTTAGCTGCTACGTGCACCCTAACCATCCTAACTAAAGTGTCCCCCTTTACCCAAAACCTTGCGGTGGGAACAAAACTGATGCGGTTTGGTCACCGAGTCTTCGTAGTTTGTGTTCTTCCTTGTCCTTTGTTGGGTTTGTTGCCCTAAACATTAAAGCGACACATAGTGGTCAAACAAAACAGTGTCTCTTTACAGTATATTGTCAGGGCCTGGTTACCTCGACCGCCAAATAGCATGCAAATATAATTTCCAAAACTTTGGTTGTTTTACATTTGTGCCCCTCTCAAAAAGAATACGTTTATATTCAGGAGACGTCATATATTTATTTACAAAAATCAATAAGTTTCCCTCAGCCCTATAAACCAAAACCCTGCAAATATCGGAACAAATCCATGATTTAATGTTAATTTCCTGTTTATATTACTGCTGAGTTTTGTTTCAACTTTAGCAAAATGTTAGGATTTACTAAAATGTGTAGGTACAATCCTCAGCGATATTTCCATAAGAAAAACTGAAAGATTATTTCCCTTTGGCAGTCTCTTTAAGGTAATCCCAAGTTCTTCAATATGCAAAATGTGAGGAAATAGTACATGTTTTTTTTGGGATAAAATCTCTATAGTTCTTCGGTATACTCAGATTACTTTCAGAGATGATGCCTTTTGAAGACACTGTGTCTTGTCCTTTTCATTCAAAGTTGTGACGTCATCAGAGGAACACCATCACCCTAACAAGCCAGTCGCCATATTGTTTTACGCGTTAGTCGATAAGGTTACGAGTGTTTTGGTAGCAAAGTTTTGGTAATTTTTGTGAAGAATGCCCAGTCATTGACGCAGGTGGATGTAGTAATGGTACAACTGAGGGAGAGGAACAGAAAAGGGGCTAACTGGGAACAAAAAAAGAAAAACCTCAGAGCCGCCAACAGGGGTCTGACCTGGACCGATCAAAAGAAGGCAGCTGCAGCTTTGGTGGACAACTGCGAGGCTGGCCGACGAAAAAAAACACAGTGAGCAGCCAGGTGAACTGGAAACAAACATCGAAAAGCGGCAACAGCTATGGTGACCAAGAACCTTTGGCAAAACCGGCTCTAACGCCAGGCTAGCCGGCTTAATAACACCGTAGGCAGCCAACGAGTGCCAAACGAGAGCAAATCAAACCGGAAAGCCCTCGGCAGCCCCAATTATGCCAACAGCGACATGTGACAAAAACGAACGAAAAGCCACAATCGCCTACCCCCAAGCAGAGATAAGCGGTATACTTTGGCTGCTCACTACACTTGCTGTCTGTTTTGGATCATTTTGTGTTACTGGCACTTGCCATTTTGAAAGTGTTGTGTTCCTTCAATGACGTCACAGTCCTACATCAAACAAGTCAGATGCATCAACTTTGAGAATACATTTCTCAAGTCTCCTGGCACTTGCAACATATTTGCACAATTGTGGGGAGGAACTCTAGATGTTTTGTCTCTAATTTGGAAAAAAAGCAATTATTTTTCGGAATACCTTTTAAGATCTGGTGTTCTTTTTTTTATATCAGTGTCAATTATGGATCAGTTTTCAAAATAATGTGTGCCCAGAGTTTCTTCATTCATTTTCAGAACTCTTTATCCTCACTAGGGTTACGGGATTAACGGAGCCCATGCCAGTTATTAGTGAGGAAAGGGACATGTTGGACTGATTGACAGCCAATCACAGAGCACACATAGACATATAACCACGCTCACACCATACTTAGGGACAATTTGGAGTCACCAACCTACAGTACAGGGCATGTTTTTGGATCGTGGGAGAAAACTGAAAGCCCTGGGAAAACCAATGCAGGCATGGAGAGAACACTCAAACACTGCATAGGGAGGTCAATAGCTTGAATCAAACCCCGGCTCTCCAAACTCCTGAGGTGGACTTACTAACCAGTTAGCCGCTATACTTACTTCCTTGCAGTGTTTTTCAGTGTTAATGTGACGAGTACCCCAAGCAAGTAAGGTGCGGGTTAATCTTGACGGTCCCAGCTTCAAATGTCTTATTTAGCCTATTATCTGGCAACTCAATAACTGTTCATCTGCCCATACTGTTCTGTTTGGTCCCGCAGCCAATTGTTTGCACACACTCCTACTGTTTCAGTACGTATATCAATTTCATTCTTTTTGACAATCGTATGCAACTTTAAATATCCCAGATTTTTTTTTCATGTTCTTCTTCTTTTAATTGTATGTACTGTGCTCAAGTTGTTTAGTGTAGTAATACTATAAATAAGTTTATTTTTTGCCCTTTTTCAAAAATGTTTTTGTAACTATTGCTAAGTTGATGATCATGCATGCTAAAACAAACCACGTTATTTAATATTTGATTGGCTGATAATCGTAGTATTTAAATTGTTTACTTCTTTTAGCCTCTAATATAGGGCAGCAACAACTTATCGAAAACATTGATTATTAAAAGCGTTGGCAACTAATTAGTTCGTTGTTTCGTTGTATCACATGATGTATGAGACACTATTACTGCTATGTATGTCAAATGAATGCAATTAAGACTATTCCGTTGTGACCCTGAGTTGTAGTAGCACTTTGTTCCGGCAGAGGGCGCAAGACTGTTTTTATCAAAAACATAAATCTTACTTAAAAATTGCATCGTGTCAAAAAGAATTGGCAATAAGTTTAATTTTCTTATTGTTTGACTGACTGTGAAACAAAGTGAACAATTTTCAAGAGAACAGAAAGTGTTGCAGAAGTTGATTAAAAAAATTATAAAATAGGTAAACAAAATAAAGGAAAATAATACAGTTTAACTCTACACAAGGGGCAGTTTCTTTAACTTTGATACATTTTGTTTTCACATTGGGGATGTTTATCTATTCCAACAAATTTGTTGACAACATTTTGAAATGTGGGTTTACATTTTTTGATATACTCTTTGTGGATTAAAGAAAATGCTACACCTAAAACATATTGCTCTCTTTTATGATAAGTCCAATTAAAATATGATCTTTGGATAAGGTGGTAGGAAAAGAGCATATATTTGTACGTATTTTTGCCAATTGACAAACACTTGGGATTTTTTTTGTTGTATATTACAAAATATTCTGTTGTTTTGTTCACTATTTTTTCTATCCGTCCAAAAACTTCATATTTGAATTACGAGGAAGAAATTAAAAATGTCTTTAAGAAACCCGATTCATTGAACCATCGAAAGAATAATTGACCGGTTCATCGATTATGAAAAAAATTGTTAGTTGAAGCCCTACACCGAAAATGTAGTTGTTTTATACTTCGTATAATCACAATGATCCATACAGGGAATGGTAACACATATTGGTCAATTGAACCAAAAAATTTGGTCAGTGTTGTTAAGGAGTACAGGTAAGAAGGCAAACTCAAATAACTACTTGGCTAGAAACAGCAGAGTTTTCTGTTTCCAAGTCAGCAGTTATGCTCAGCTTGTTAGGAAAATACTTCTTGAGAGAAACTAAAAGCAAGAGTTCAGCAAGGGTGAATAAAGATGTTTTCACACAGACCTGTGGACTTTAGCAACTTCTTCAGAAAAGAAATTGTCACACAGTAACCCTGCCATGAAATCAGGACTTAGGAGTACTTACGAATGTAGAATCTATTATACTGTACAAAATGTATCATTGTTATTTAAGTTATTACCCCTATGCAATCTGCGGTCGATTTAATAATAGTTAATATCACATCTATATACTCCAGCACTCTCAAATGACAATTATTAAGGGGATAAGTTCTTTAGAAAATATAGTTTAACAAACTTATTTGTGTTCTTCTTGATTATTTTTTGAGAATGTGAAGTTTTGGAATTGCATCATTGTTCGAATTTGTGCATGTACATAATGACATGGGCAGGGATTCTATTAATGTCACCAAATTTATTTAAAAAAAAAAAACTATGTATCCATTTCGTTACTCATAACCACCATTGTCTACGGTAAAATATATATGAAAGATCTGTGCAGGTCTTATTCTTTTTCATTTATAGACTGTGTTTTAAAAAAATAATTAAAATAATGAAACCATTCTAATCTTTAAATAGTGCAGGATATATTTTCAATCAACTAGTATTTTTTTAAAGAGAAAGTGTGTAATATTTAGTGCCTCCTGGTGGTTAGAAAAACGTTCATTCAGTAAAACAAAACATTGATTTAAATACTAGGCAACATTGAATTAACTTTCATACCAGTGTTAATTGTTATTTAAAAAAAATCATAGGGAATGTGTATTTGTTTTACATAGGAGAATCCCTACCTAAGGTGCCGCCATATTCTTCCGCTATCTTGCTGCTTGCTGTGGCACTGGTTTTTGTTCACGTTAGACAACAGTGCCATTTAGTGGTCAAACATTACACACTGGAGTTTTAACAGAGACTGAATATTGCTTTAAAACTGAGTGAAGGACAATGGCATAATTTTTACTTTTAAAATGATTTGAGGTTCATTAGTCAAGTCAAGTCATTTTTATTTGTATAGCCCTTAATCACAATAAGTCTCTAAGGGCTTCACAGATTAGTGCACTATGTTACACAGGCTATTTTTCTGCCGACAAGAAGAGTAGGTTATTATTCATATGCAATGGAGTAGAAGTGAGTTTTAAGTTTAGATTTAAACATTTCCACTGAGGTTGCAGATCGGATCTCAGGGGGAAGAGCATTCCACAGCACCGGTGCCCGGATGGAGAACGCTCTCGAACCAGCAGAACACTTCTTTGCTCTCGGGATCACCAGAAGACCGGCACTCTCAGATCGTAGGCTTCGGACCGGGACATAGGGGCAGATCAGATCTGAAAGATAAGAGGGAGCAAGTCCATGTATGATTTTGTACAACACTAAGAGAACCTTGAAGTCACATCTTTGGCTAACTGGGAGCCAGTGCAAGTTAGCCAAAATCGGTGTTATGTGATCGTACTTTTTTGTCCTAGTTAAAAGCCTCGCTGCGGCATTTTGTACTAGCTGAAGAGACTTGATTCTGGACTTCGGGAGACCGGAGAGTAGTGCATTACAGTAATCGAGACGGGAGGTAACAAATGCATGAATTATAGTTTCCGCATCAGACTGAGATAGTATTGAACGGATTTTGGCAATGTTACGAAGATGGAAGAAAGCGGTTCTAGTAATTTTCTTTACATGCATCTCAAAGGTTAGATCAGGGTCAAATATGACACCTAAATTTTTAACTGAGTCACTCTGTGTGATGTGACATTTGTCAATGTTCACAGCAGTTTTTGAGAATATTGTCATTGTCATGTCAGAATTAGTCATGATGTTGTTGGCCTTAAATGTAGGTTTGCTTCCTGTTTTGTAACCAGCATGCAATGTGCATGTGCAACGGGAAGTGGTGAAAGTGCTATGCTTTTTGTCCAGACCTGCAAAGTAGTTGCCATTGTGCATGCTCCAACTTGATCTGTTATCTGCAGTCTTAAGATATACTGGAATTTTGAGCAGCTATAGAAACATACCTCTGCTCGATCCCAAACCCCAATGCGATGACAATGGCTTCTTATTGCTCTTACTACAATGTTTGAAACAAGTAATGTCATGTTTTTGATGAGGTCTATATTTTCCGATATGGATTATTGTTTATATGTTAACACTGGTATTAGTAGAGCATCACTACTTTCCTCATCTGATTACCTCAATATTTATGCTTACTCAGTGGGTGGAGCTAGAATCTATTACGTGAACACATTCCTTGTGAAGGTGGAGGCTTTCCCTTGAGGAACTGGGTACAATATCTCTTTCAGATTTTACTCCATGGAACGAGGAAGCATTGCATTGCACGGAAGTACATACAGTGACTCGAGAAAGTATATGTCCCCCCTTAAATGTTTCATTCTGTTGCCACATTTCTAGCTTGAAACTGTCTTTTTTGTCAATTATCAACAACAATCAAGACACATTCGTGAAGTGGAATTAAATGTGTTGGATATATTTTTTTTTTTACAAATGAAACTTGAAAAGCAAAATTTGCAATTTTTTTGGTCTTTTTACTTTGAGAAGCAAAGTCACTCTGGATGTTCTGTGAGGTCCTCTAAATGATTCAATGTTTTCATAAATGACTGATGATATAGAGACTTCTTCCATTTGTAATCATGTCGTTGTTTTAAATGTACTTTTTTGTGATAGTCTCAGGGTGCTGAAGGCCTCACAAAGACCAAGAAACAGGCTAGCTAGATTTGGACACAAAATATTTCCCAAGCTTTAAACATCCCAAGGTACACTGTGCAGGCAATTATATTGAGATGGAAGGAGTATAAGACCACAGCAAATCTACCATGAGCCATCTGATGATCCTCTAAACTTTCACTCCGAACAAGGAGCAGACTAATCAGAGATGCAGCCAAGAAACCCTTGATAACTACAGATGAAATGCACAGATCTACAGTTGAGGCGGGAGAGTCCATTCATAGGGTAACAATCCGTAATACACTTCACAAATCTGGCCTTTATGGACAAATGGCAAAAAGAAAGCAATTTCTCAAAGATCCTTAAACAGTCTAGTTCAATGTTTGGCAAAAGCCACCTGGGAGACATACAACCCAACTGAAAGAAGGTGCTCTGAGGCTAAGATAGACAAAAGGTGGTTTTCCATGTTACTGTTATAATTACCAAAATCCTTGGAACAGTTTGACACGTCTACTTCTCTGGGCAGTTTGGAATGTTATAAGATTACTATTCTCCAGGAGGGACCGGGTAGATGGTTAAAATTGATGGATGAATAAAGCCCAATACCGGACCATTCTATAAGAACCTGGTGGAGTTTGCAAAATACTTGAGACTGGGATGAAGATGTATCTTCCAACAGGACAATGTTCCAAGTTATAAAGCAAACCAACAATGTAATGTTTCACAAATATATGTATCCAAGTTTTAAAATGGACAAGTCAAAGTTAATTCTTGGATACTATTGTGAAACTGTGCAGAGCTTAAGACTGCTATCAATAAAGGATCTTCATCCAACCTCACAAAGCTCAAGCTGTCTTGCAATGTGGAAGGATTTCAGTCCTGCAATGTGCAAAACTGATATGGACATGACCCAAGTGACTTGCAGCTGTAATTGCAGAAAAAGTGACAGGACAAAGGAGGCCAAATTATATTGCATGCCCCACTGGTTATTTATTTATTTTGTTAGAAAGTATAAAATATCCAATAAACTTCAATCCACTTTACAATTATATCACACTTGTTGTTGATTTTTTGACCCCCCAAAAAAATCTTTGTTTGAAGCCTAAAATATGGTGAAAGAGTGAAAGGTTCAAAGAACAGAATCCTTTTTAGTAAGGCACTGTAAATACAAGTAAGTCTATGGTACTACAAACAGTTTGGGCACATTTTGTAAAGTAGGGCTGGGGGATTTATAAAAAAAAATGTTATTCTTAATTAAGGTTGGCTGCCCTCAAATGAAAAACTCAATTATATCAATAAAAACAGATTTTTTTTGTTCAGCAAGTTGTCTTGGGATACTTCCCTATTAGCCAATGGTGCCTATTGCCCCTTCTTCCACTGTCATAACAGGGTGCAGTTGAGCGACTAATATTTTGTAAACCTCAAGAAGCGAAACATTTGCACTTTGAATTACGTTACCAAAGTACAAAAAAATACATGCACAAATGTCAATGTTTTCAGGACTGAAACAGTTACGTAAACATTGATAGTGAACGTATTTATCTGGTACACAGTATACAAGCATTTGCATCGTAATGATTTTAACTATTCTTCTTAGTTAAACATTTTCGTTAAAGTTTAAAGCAGTACTTCCTTTTCAAGATGCTATTTTATTCAAATAGATGCCTGCTTTTCTTCACAGACGAGGACTGAATCCACCCAACCGAGTTAAGTCCATCTCTATGACAACCTTCACTCAACAGGAAATCGAATTTCTACAAAAAAAAGGCAATGAGGTACAGTTCGATCGCCAATATCAAATGCTTTTGTATAAAGTATATTTTCTCAGCTTCCCAGTCCTTGATTTGTTGTCTGTTTGTCTGTTTATAAAATATTGTAGTATTGTAAAATTGTCATATCCCAGGTATTCTTCACAAAACGTGTTCATGATATGATGCCATTTGTATTTTTATTTTCTCCACACTAATTTTGGTCCCCACTGTTGGAGTGTAGCACTGGTATGTCATGCATTCAAGGGTTAAGTACTCAGAAAAAAACTATCACAGAAAATGCACTTTTCTTTGAAAATTGCATCAAAATTGCAATACTGGTCTGAAAAATCGCAATTAAGGTTTTTCCCAAAATTGTGCAGCCCTAATCTAAAGTTAGTAACACAAATCAATTTGTTTTTCTATTATGTATCTTTCAGGTCTGTAGACAGATCTGGTTAGGTCTTCATGATGGGAAAAGCTCATCAGCTCCCGACTTCAGAGAACCACAGAAAGTCAAGGAATTTCTTCAAGAAAAATATGAAAAAAAAAGATGGTAAGACACTTTACACTTGCATATCTGGCTTGGTAGAAAAACGAAAATTCATTCATATTCATGCGTGCACTTTTGGTGAAGCTCTAATTTCGTTATTCTTGTATAATAAAAATCAAAGCATTCAATTCGATTAAATAATGTGCACTAGAAGGTTAGATTTGTGGTTGAGGATATGATAACTCATGTGTATTTTTTATGAGGATTTAAAAGTTAGAATCCTAATTAATAGTGCAGTTGATCTGATATTTTTAGTGTGAGATGATCATCTTCTACAGAGATGCAGAATGTGTGTGTATGGCTAATTCTGATTTGTATATTTCGTGCATTGCTTCCCAGGTATGTACCTCCTGATCAGGCCAAGTCTGTGATATCTGTCCACGCGTCTATTTCTGGGTCCTCTAACAGTAGCAACAGCAGCACTCCAGAAGTTAGACCTCTTAAATCCCTCCTCGGTGACTCAGCACTGACCCTCCATCTCAGCAAGAACACCCCACCTAATCAAGTAAGTTACCTAAAGAATGCCCAAATGTACATAAGCTGATTTTTCTTTCCCCCCCACCTTTTCATTTTAACATTGAAGGAGTAGGTGTTTTTTTTTTTTTCTAGCATGGAATAGCCTTCATTTAATACAACAAGAATAGACTGAGTTCCACATAAGTTTTCTTTTTTGTCCATTGTGAAAGATTAATCACACCCACAATGTGCCTACCTCAAAGGAGGATCAGTTACATAACTTCGCTAACCAGCTATACCGTTTTCAGCTGTGCTAACATTATTGCACAACGGTTGTTTAATCATCCATTAGCCTTCTAATTAGTTAACACAATGTACCATTGCAGCACTAGCGTCCTGGTTGGTAGAAATTAGTCTCTATACACCTATGTAGATATTGCATTGAAAACAGACTTTTGTTGCTAAAATAGTCATTTACCTCCTTAACAATCTATTGGGTATATTTCCAAGTATCCATCCATTATCTGCACCGCTTATCCTCAGTAGGGTCGCGGGGGTGCTGGAGCCCACCCCATCTATCTTCGGGCAGTGGGCAGGGGACACCCTGAACCGGTTGCCAGCCATTCGCAGGGCACACAGAGACAGACAACTCACTTGCTCCTTCACATCTAGGGACAATTTTGACTGGTCAATTAACCTGACATGCATGTTTTTGGAATGTGGGAGGAAACCGTAGTGCTGGAGGAAACCCACGCAAGCACGGGGAGAACATGAAAACTCCACACAGGAAGGTTCAATCTCCTGACCTCAGAACTGTGCCGCACACGCGCTAACCACTGCGCTGCCGTATTTCTGATTAGTTTCATGTTATCTTTATTGAAAGAAACGGTGCCTTTCCATGTATGTTTCTAAGCAACCCCAAACCTTTGAACCGTAGTGTATGTATGGTCATCGTTAATCAAAATAGAGTTCCCTTCTCTGTAGGATGTGTTTTATTTTGATAAAGCATACAAATGTTGTCTAATTTTACATCCACAACTCTTGTCTATTCCAGTCTCCGGTGATGAGTCGTGGGCAAGCCCATCAACAACTTGACAAGAAGTTTGACCTCCTCAGTGACCTGGGTGGCGATATTTTTGCTGCGCCACCCAAAATGAATGCCGGTGTCGGCTCAAGTTTTGCAAACTTTGCGCATTTCAACAGTCAAACAAGTAAGAGATCAATGTATTTCTTTTTTGATTTTTGGTGAAACTTCTTAAGCAGGAATGCCATTCCCGGAATCATGAATATTTCTGATGTGCTATCATTTCATTTACAAATACCCCATCATCAGTTTGCAATACTCCTTTACATTAAAGATCTCCTTCCAATGATGATGTCACTTTTACGGCAACCTGCAGCTTAGGAGATCCATGTGGCTCTTAAGCAATCCTGAGTGGCTCCCTGGCACTTTTCTAAAAATGTTTACAAATTGAAAAAAATGGAGGAGGGAAATAACATTTTATAGGCTTACTATAGTTTCTGTAAAAGGACAAACATAACAGAAATGTTTTCCAATGTTGTGAAAATGTGTAGAATAAATATTACATTTCAACTCCGGGTGTTACTACTTAACTATGAGATGAGAAGGAAATCGGCTGCTTCGCTTGTATCCTCTCTTCTGTCTATTCTGTTTGAGCCGAGGAGAGCACAAGCTCTGCCCTTTTTAAAACAACAGTGTCCCAATTTAATGCTGCACTCCTAATTTCAACACAAGTCATATTAAAAGGGGTGAGAGGACAATACAAGTTATAAGCACCTTGTTTTTTGTAAATTATTTCTTATTTTTGTCAGAACATATTTTGAATGACACTTGAGGATATTATTTACGTTTTGTTGCCTATGAATGGCTTCTTTTACTTTCAAAAGACAATATTCTGCTACGGTGTTCTACACATGCACTGACTTGCTTGACATTTGCACTGAAATCAAACTTAAACTGCATGCTTTTATGTACTCAACCGTATCAAAAGGCTACCGTTTATTTTTATAAATGCATGCTACGTTTTATCGCACCATTTTTGTTGCCCAGTTAAGGGGCACGTTACCCACGTTTGATTTTGTTTTTTTTTTTTCGAATCCTCAAAATGGTGTGTATTTTTTATTAACTTTATCGAAGAAAGGAAACATACTGTAAATTATTAATATCATCATGACGTTAAACCTGTGTAGGTCTCTCGCAATGGAGTAGTCACGAGGTGCAACATTCTCTACAGGATGTGCTGCATTAAACTTAGTCATTTTGATAGTAGGCTAATATAGACGCACACAGCATGTGTTGCATTCATTATCAGGCTTCTACAGTATAAAGCTTTTAAGTTTTTGGTCCAATATGGCTCTTATAACATTCTGTGTTGCCGACCCCTGCAAAGTTCACACGTGTGTATTTGTTTTCTCGCAGTTTCATTCATCCCTTCTTTCTATGCCACTGTGCTATATGTCACACTCCTCTCATTGTTTTTGTTGGTCTGTCTGCATGAACATCATCATTACCCACCTCCTCCAGCAGCACAGAATGCCAACACAAATGCAAACTTTGCTAATTTCGATGCATTCGCGAGCACACCTGGGTATGTGTCTGGTTTGCCTTCAGCTCCCCGAGCTCAATTTCCACCCTCCAACACAGGTAAAGTTGCCTTTTATTGGACTGTGGATGCACTTTTGTCGTTTTATTTTGTATAATTCCATTCATCACATGACTGATCATCGATTGCCTTTTTTTAGTAGACATAACATAGCTCTCATGTTGCATGTCTTTATTATGAGTGTGTTAACATGTAGTGCCCTTGCTAGTGTAGGTTTTCATATGGCATTTTTTTTCAATATTAGCTTTGAAAACATGCATTTGAGATTTACTGTAGATTACTTTTTCATAGGTGTGACTGAGTACTGAACATTCCATATCCGCATACTTGTAGATTTTAATATCTTTCCCTTGCCCCCTACTATTAAATTAATATATATTACTTTAAGGCGATTTTCTTTTTTCTCCCATGAAAATCAAATGTTTTTATTGCAACTTTTGAAACATTTTAGACATATTACAGTGTCTGAAACTCATGACAAAAAGTTACTAGACACCAGGCCAGACAACCAACTCTGCCCAGCCATAAAGTTGCCTGCCCCGTTTTTCACAACTTGAAACACAATAAGACGACTCATCGCAAAAAAAAACCATTGTTGCAAAGTATTGAAAATTGATGATCAGAATATCTAACAGAACACTTTAAAATTAAGTTTATTATAAATCTATTTATAACATTCATTCCATGCATATGACATCGCTGTTTTCCATCTGCCATCAGTATGTACCTGTATTTACTCATCTTCATTCATGCAATGTTTGCGTTGCGTCGTCTGCTACAAGCCACGTGAACTCCTCTTTCCACGATGCTTTTAATGTACATTGACGTTTTGTAGCGTCATAAGTTTCGTTAGCTTCTTTTTAATCTTTCTTCTGTGGCTGAGGTTTTGGATTGATTCCTAACCACTTCTCAACTTTTCTTGTGTTCTCTGTGTGTCTACTTTGGAAACTGATATGCAAATGCACGACCTTATAACGCGCGGGAAAGTCCGGAAGCACGAAGTTATTTGATGCAGGCTTCTGATTGGCTCCAGAGTATGCAAATTGCCAAAAAAAAACGAAATTTCCAAACCGAACGAAGATTTCGAAATTGGAATAAAGCAAGCGTTTGATTTGGGAGGGGGCAAAAAAAAAAAAAAGTTTTGGTTTTTTTTTGTTTGTTTTTTGTCAGCCACCCGGGCGGAGACGTTTTGCAAGTTGTACGCCCGGCGTAAAAGATGCACGTCCCGGGCGTCCGCGCTGACGTTATTTCAGACACTGCATATTAGCACATTTTATATGGTACAGTTTATGGATCGCTTACAATCCGTTTGCTCTTAATGTGTTTGCTTTTTGATTGTGCTAACACTCTTCACGTTGAGCTCTTATTGCATGTTTTATGTGCTTCTCATTCATTGGATTGCATATTTTACATTGAAAGCATCCAATAAAAAACTTAAAAAGAACAATAAAAACATAAAAATGGAAAGAGTTTATTATTCTTTTTGATGGCAACGATATCGACTATTGGTATGATTGGTCACTCATTTTTACGAAGTTGACTTTTTTTAAACTGGCCTTTTGGCTGTTTAATTGTCTTTACATTGTATTCTGCAGACTACTCAAAGGTTTACATGGTGGGCTTGTAACCTGCCCACGGGCATAAATGTGGAAAACACTGCTTTTTTAAACAAATGAATGTGCAGTATTGTTAGTATGAGAAATGTGTTATTATTTTAATGAGTTTAAGAACTTTTTTATTGTGACTAGATATGAATTAAGATAAGTTCAAATTTTGTGACCAGCTTGTGAAGAACACTTGATCGTTTGATTTTAATGAATTGTGAAATCAGCAGAAATGTAAAAGTGTACGTTATATTCTTAGCTTCAGAAGATACAATATAGGATATACTGTACAGTCAAGCTTGACTCTTCCCCAATTTTGTTTTTGTTTGTAGTCCCCTTACTTTTGTGTTTTTTGTTTTTTCAACTCGCACGGACAGGCCACGTCCCCTGATCTTTACAATGTCTTTCATGCAGGTATTGGTTTAGGGGGGGACTAGCAAATTTTCCCAACTTCCCTAAATCATAAAGTGTATACTAAAGGTCAACAGATTGTCGGGCGGGCTGATTATTGGCACAAATATTGTTAATTTGACGAATATCTGTATCAGCATTTTAATCTATTCGATGGGCTAATTATTAAGTGTCACATGCAGCAGAGGCTCTGCCTTGGTCCTACTTCTCCCCCTCCTTCCCTCCTCGCTACTACCCTGCACCTTCTGATTGGATAAGTGACTGGGAGAAGAGCTACTGAAGCAGGAACAATAACAGTGTAATAACTTGCTTGAGAGAGGCACATTCAGGTGGAGACTGGTATATTAGCTCTCATAACATTAGTTCGTCAATCAAGCGTGTGTTAGTAATTGAGAAAGTATAAAACGCACGCTAAAGTGGATGATTAGCTTTTACCATAACATTAGTTGGTCAATCTGGTTCTAAAACAGTAGTGTCCACACTTTTCAATTTGCCAGCTCCGTAGGGAGCTATTTGTGTTTGCATGTTCCTTCTCTACGAGTTGCTGCTAAGCCTCATTTTATTTCCTGGACTCTTAGTTTTCGGTTTTAAAGGTAAATAGTCTGCATTTATAAGTTGTGTTGAAATTCTAATGTATTTGCTGTAAAGGGTTTCAGATAGCTGTAAAGTGAATTTATAACTAATATTATGTGTTTATTATTGCATTCTTAAGCATTTCTTACACCATTTTTTTAAACTTTTATAGCAAATAAATACAGGCTCCAAATATTGATTATCAGCCGCCTCTTAATGATAACAATTATTATTTTTATCGGCCCTGAAAAATCCACCTCGTTCAATCACTAGTGTATAGGTTTGATTCTTCGCTTTGTGCTCCCAGAGTAACTCCACAGAAACGGGCAAGGATAATAATAATAATAATAATAATAATTTCCTTGTATTGTCATTCTGTGTAACAATGCACACAGAACGAAATGTCGATTGCACCTGACCCGTTGTAGCGAGCCGATGCAGCCGCAGCCAACAGAGGGCGCCGCCGACCACTTTTTAAGTCTTAGAATGACTCGTCCAGGGCGCGAACCACCGACCTCCCAGTCTCAAACAGAATAACACACAGAATACTAGTTTCCCTTCTGATGAATATGCATCCCTCGCGTCCCTGTGTAAGCATATCAAAGCAAGGAAAACTGTTTTATCGAGCTAAGTTTTAATTAGCACTTGTTTGTATGGAAATACTGATTACTTTGCAACTCAAATATGGCGGTGAGCTGAGACTGGTCCATGTTTGTCAGCTGTGTTTAGTTAGGGGATTTGGTGCTTCATTCTGTTTTTCCTTGCGTGTGTAAATCTTTTAACAGCTCTCTTTCTCCAGATACTTATGAGAGATGATTACTGGTTTTAATCGGGGACTTGACTTGAAAAGTGCTTTATAATGCATTTATTTCACTTGCCCAAGTTGACGGTTAACGGCTGTGGGGGGAGTTATTTTTGTGGTACTAAATATAGATAGTATTTTCCGACTTTTCACTTTTAAGTTTCAATACAAAATGTTAAGCATTGATTGCACCCACTGACAACTGCTGTTTGTTTTCTCCCACTAGGGGGAGCGCTTCCTGTTGGAAATGCTATTTCTGCAGTGTCTCATAATCTGCCAGCACCAGGAACAGGAGGGGACCGCTATGCTGCTTTAGTTGAACTCGATACAGTTTTTGGGCCTTCAGCGCCCTCATCTGGTGGTTTCAATAACAACATCAGTTCCAACACACACGGGTGAGACACAATGCCCTTTCTACTGTAGAATGTCCATTTTATACAATGAAAGATTTGTGTAATAAGTTTTATATAGTTACTCAAATATTACTCGTATTTCTCAAAAATGATGTGCAAATCAATTTTCACAATTCTGTTTTTAAGAATCTCTTGAAGGTGGCACCCACATAAATCTTGTCTTTTAGTTGAAGTTATCTTTAAGAATGAGTCTTATTTGTTATGTATTCTTGGTCTGAATTTCTTTTAGCCCAGCGACTGGGGGATCGACAACACAAGCACAAGTATTACCTGGTATGGCTCAAACCTTTGCAGGTAGGTAAACGGTCATTTTGAGTTTGTAATAATAAAGTACTGTAATTCCCTTGTTTTTTCACGAGGTTGCGTTCCCCAAAAGTCCAACGATAGTCAAACCTGCAAAGTAGAAACATTTATTTATTTATTTAATAGATATCGGTAACATATTTTATCCACTACTACTATACTATAGATCTACAAATAAAAACACAAAACACATTGCAGTTGTATGTATGGTCTCTATTGTTATACATCAGAATAACGAAATTTTAGGTCTTCTCCTTTCAATGTAAGAAAGTAATGTAGATAGCGACTGGATAGTGGCACTGTTGCATCAGAATGTTTATCATATATAAAGTTTTGACCCCTTAAAAAAATGTCGGCAAAATTTTGAAACGTGGGTTTACATTTTTTACACATTTTTTTGTGGATAAAAAAACGCTACACATTTTTGAAATGTATTGCTCTTTCCTTTTGGTTTTGTGTGATAAATCCAAATATAATATGATCTGTCAATAAGGTAGTAGGAAAAGAGTACATATGTGCAGGTGGGTAGCATATATTTGAATGTTTTTTTTTATTATTGTAAAATTAATTCACTAACTCTTGGATTTATTTTTACTGTTTTATATTATTGAATATTCTCTTGTTTGTGCATTATTTTTCTATCCATCCTTAATGTCAATATTTGAATAAAGAGGAGTAAATTAAAAACTGCCTTTAAGAAATATGATTAATCGAAAACGTATCTCACCAGCTCGTCTATTAAAATAATCATTAGTTGCAGTCCTCTAAAATTCTATTAAAAATGTGTTGACCTTGTTGTAAATCTTTAAACCAGGAGTCTGCAACCTTTATATATTGTGTTTCTTTCTAATTAGCACAAACGGCTGCCAGTTGAATTGCATTTCTGGAAAAAAAAGTATGTTATTACTATGCCGTTACTATGTTTTTAACGAGTTAATTATTCAAAGTAGGGTTGAATCAACTCAGTCAACCACTAAAATAATAATGGACCGCATGATAATAAATTTAGGAAAAAATTGCAATGTGCCGAACACTGGCGAGCTATTTTCAGAACTGGTTTGCGGCACCTCAGCTGTACCTGCTCTAAACAAAATTTCAGCCTTAGCCCACGCCCTTAAGGGCACATGTTGATTATGTGTTATATTACTGCATTGTACAGCTGTTTTTTGTGCAAATATTTTGTTTTATTTTGGTGAGAGAGTTTTTTTTTTGTTTTTTTTTAATAAAAAGCCACAAACATGAACTCTGATGTCTTAACATAAAAGATGCATGGACTGTTACGACACAAGAGGTCTTCCTTACCTTCTGTTTATACTTAGGTGGGACTTCTTCATTTCGCACCAAGGAATGAGCAATTTTAACATTGTTAAAAAATGCAAATGAAGATATTTTTGGGTGGGGGGGGTGGATTCTGTTGTCAATGTTTTGGCTATGTTGTTTTCATGACTTGAAATCTTCTCATTATCTGTCTTTAGCAGCACAACCAAATAATCCCTTTGCATCCACTGGTGTCGCAACTGCACCGACGAACCCTTTTCAGAGTAACAGCAGAGCTGACGCCGCGGCGGCAGCAGGTGAGTCGCCTGTGAAAAAGTTGCCATGTAGCCGGTGTTTTTATACTATTTGGTGTGCAAATATACAATCACAGTAATCCCTCTTTTTTCCGGGATTGCATTCCAAAAAGTTCCCTCAATTGGCAAACCCCACAATGTAGAACTACTTATAAACGAGAATATTGGCCTGGCGTCGGCGGGTTTGCATTGTCAGGCATTCCACTTGAGCAAAGTTGTTGGGGCCGTGGTTTGTTGAAAAAGTTCCAGGGAGCCACTAGGGAGTGCCATAGAGCAGTATGACCGCATGCTGTTCCTAGGCTACTTGTACACGAAAGTCAATCAAGTCATGTTTATTTGTATAGTTTTTCACTTAAGGGGCTGCACAGACCACAGATTATTGAAAACTACAGACTATTATTACACCATCCCCTGATCTAAAGCCTACATGAGGGCAAGGAAAAACTCCCAAAACATTAACATGGGGAAAATAAAGAAACCTTGAGAATATCACAAAAATTAGCAACTGTGTTGAAACTGAGAACATTGTGTCAGTGTGAATGGTGATTCCCGGCAATTGAAATTGATCCAATTGGTTTACAACTGAGTTTTGAGGCATACGTTATAATTGGCTAACACAACCGAGGTGCTCGGCTAGCGTAACTGGCTATAATGAACATTTGGGTTTGGCTTTGGAGGTTACCTTCTAAACGTTATACGAACTCCGTTTTCAAACAAATATTGTACATGAAAGCAGATGTTTATCGATTTTGTTGGTGTTTATTGGGAGTGCCTTGACATGAAGCTTCGCTTGAGACACTCTCAGAGGTATAAAGTACTACTCTGTAAATTTTTGCAGAAATCGGTTTAGCCTACACGCTACATAAAAACACACATCCTTGCAATTTGGGATTTTTAATTAAATAGTCTATATTATACATTGAAACAAAAGAACAAACCCTATTTATAGACTCAAGCATTTGTTTAACTGACATAATTACTAGACGTTACCAACTTTTTATTTTTTATTTTTACAAATAACTTCTGTACTGCCAAATTAGATTTTTAATCCGTGAGTAATTGGATTTAACGGGAGCAAAGTTTTTATACAGTGTTCTCGCTTTTGCACCGATGATGTTTGTATCTAACGTAATGATTTTTTGTTTGTATTTTCCCTGCATTCATGAATCCACAATGCTAATTCAGACTCTGTCCTCACCAATTTGTTTAGGCTCAGAACGTGTAGTGTTCCTGCCCACAATCATGCAGAAATGTTGCAAAATATTCCACGTTAAATTCAATCTCAAAGTTTACCTATTTGGCATATATACTCTACAGCTGTGACGTCACCGGACGAAGACGAGACTTGACAATGGCGCGTCTCGTTAAAATAACATGACAAACGTCCAAAACAGACGGGATACAGCTCATTTCTCCTTGGAGTTATTGTAACTTTGCTTACCGTGTAACTAGGGGACTTGTGACTGTTTTGTTCTAGTTGCGTGCTTCGATCTCCAAAAGCTGCGTGGTGTTTAACTGCTGCTGTTACAGCGTGCAATACTTTTTTTTCCCTTTGATACTGTTTTAAGGTAGGCGATTGTGGCCTTTCCTTTGGGTTTTCGGCGCCTGTCTTGCAATTGGTACAATTTAGCTTAGATAGCTCCCCGTTAGCATTGGGGCTGCCAAAGGCTTCCAGTCTTTTTGGTTTAGCTTAGGCCCGTTAGCATTTGGCTAGCTGACAAGCCTGCTGTGTCCATTGCTTTTTTTCCCCGGCTTCGTTTGTTTGTAGCTGCATCCGTTTTTTGTTGTTGCTTACCTGTTAGCATGGTTGCTTACTGTATGTCTTTGTCAGAAAAATGTAAGGCTGGCTGACATCCAGTTCTGGTTAGCAGTCTTTAGCAGCTGTCTAGCCTGGTGTGGTCATTTGGTTTATGAAATGAAATGAAATGATCTGCTTTTTATACAGCGCTTCTCAAGTCAATGACTTCCCAAAGCGCTTTACAATGTGCTCCACATTTCCCAATAGATCAGTCCCGATTAAGTCCTCTTTAGGAGCCGGCTACCCTGCTCTGTCCCGGCTGGGTAAGCCCCTAATGGCTCTGTGTGTCATTTTTGCGAGTTCACCTTGTTTTGGTTGCTTGCCATTTGTTGTACCATTGCTACACCCACCTGTGACACAGCTCCTTGGAAGTCTCCACAGAAACTTGCAAAACTTGGACCAAAACACTATTCGACTAATAAACGCGTAAACCAATATGGTAACTGGCTTGCGACGGTGCCAGTGTTACTCGATGACATCACAGCTCAGAAAGTCAAAAACAAGACAGGCTGTCTTAAATATATTTTCTCTAAAAAATAACTGGAATGTACCTATATATCTATATATAACAAATGCACGATGAGAATCTGCATATTAGCGAAGCCGTGATAAGTAAACGCCGATACAGCAAGGGTATTGTAACTGTATTGTAAATATTGCTGTGTTAGGGTTACTTGCCCTTGATGTTTTTTACCTGTTGTCTTTTCAAGCTTCATTTGGCACTGCCTCAATGAGCATGCCTGCTGGATTTGGCAACTCTGCAGCCTACAACTTGCCCACCAGCTTTAGTGGAACCTTTCAGCAGCCTTTCCCGGGCCAAGTGCCTTACACGCAACCTTCAGTGTATCCCCAGCAACTCAATGGTTTGTGTGGATATAAGTCACTATAGAGCCACTAAAGATGAATACATTCCGGGTTGAAAAAAAACTGGATGTAATTGCATGAATTTATTTTACAGGTGGGGGATTTTCAGTCTTTGGCCAAGGCAAGCCTGTGGCAACTCCTTTTGGGCAGGCAATGACTGGAACAATGGTCTCCAATAACCCTTTTCTGGTGAGTGAGACAAATCTGTTTTACTTTGTGTTATGTAAATGTAGGTATTCACTTTTGGAAGCTAACTAGTGTTGTCTTACTTTATTGATTTGTCCTTGCATCTTTTGTAGGGGGCGGCTCCAACAGCGCAATATCCAACAGGAGGCTCTTCGAACAATCCCTTCTTATAGCACTGCATTGACTCGAATTCAGGGTCGACGGATGGCGCCTGTTTCACTGTTTTGTTTTGCATTTAGCTTTAAAAAGCAATGTTTGTATACTTTTGTATTGCAGGCTGACACAAATTGAACGTTCTGAGGTGTGTATAACGGTCACGACACTGTGTATGGTAAGAAAATAATGTGACTGTGAGTTTGATTGTCAACTCCTCATTGAACTTGGGGATGGATCACAAAACAAGCTTAAACGCTTTGGTTTGCAAGCTGAAATCTGTCTCGATGCTAAAATTCGGTGAATATTATCTGTTCAGTGTGAGAGGCTGTTTGGGAAGTAAATTATACTACCTTTTACACATAACACTGTACTCTCACATGCACAACTATAATCTCATTCAGACACCGTCATACCGTTGCACAAACACTACTATGCTCTCTCATTCTTACTACTATACTCTAATACATACTCTCTCACACATTCTATACTCGCATACACATACTACTATACTCTCACAAATACCACTTTATGCTAATACACTTAATACTACACTTTCATCCACACACAACTGTAGTCTCTTAAATATTATACTCTCCTCTCATACACAAACTAATATTTTGTCACACACATACTACTATACTCACATATACTACTTGGCTCTCTCACACATATTACTATATTGGGAGCAACTCTGGTTTGATGTTGAACTGTACAACATATACACACAGATCAGTGTGCATTCCCTTGATTACTAAAAGTACCCAAAGTAAAACCACATTGAGAGGTAAGGTGATCATAACACTAAGTGTGAAAAATACTTATAGTAATAAAAATATTAATGCTGTGTGTGAGAGTATACTCGTGTGTGTACGCGAGACTATATAGTAGTGTGTGTGAAAGCATAGTAGTGTGTGTATAACAGTTTAGTAGTATAATTTAGAGAGTATAGTACTGTAGTGTGTGTGTATGCGAGTATAATAGTAAGTGTAAGAGAGTATAGTGTATACTAAAGAGTATCATAGTGTTTGTAAGAGTGTAGTTGTGCATGTGCAAATAGGATTTACTTCTCAAACAGCCTCTCATACTTCAGCAAATCAGTATTTGAACACAAGCCTTGTTTCTTAGAAAAGCCAACGGGTGCTGCCATGGACAATGTTTTTGTGCAGAGTACTTTGAGGTCAATCAAAAAAAATTAAATATTGCATGTTCTCTTCACAATACATGACAAAAGAATGCTGCAATACTCCGCCCGGCCACACCCGAACGTAACGGGCCCGCTTTAAGCCGTTATCCGCGTCAATGCCGCAATGGCATATAAACTGACAACCACTTGCGTTAGACAGTTTTAAGTTAATTTGTACATATATAGCATATATATTGAAATATGTTTTAAGAATTGACCAATTTGTTGATTTATATTAAATGGAAATACGTGCTGTTTATATGAAAATATAGATTAAAAATATTTGTAATGATGTTGCAGTGAGTCATTTTCTTTGTAATGTGCATGACTACACCCAGGCTAATTTTCATTTCACGCATAACCAGTCAGGCCAGGCTGAAATTGTACCTATACGGTAACTGTGTTTCTCCATACCGTCACATGATTATTAAATCCTGCTTCTAGAGACATACCTGTAACCACTAACTTTTTTTTTTTTAACTACATACTACTTTTAGAAAACCAAACAAAGGCATAATCCAATTATCTGAAGATCGAGAAAGCTTTGTCTCACTTCAGTGTTCTCTAAACCAGTGTTTTTCAACCAGTGAGCCCACTGGGGCACACTAGTGTTCCGGGAGACTTTGTTTTGTGAGCCGCAGGAAATATCTTGACATTATCTTTCCATAAAAAAAGCATGCCATTGTTCAGTATATTTCCTTTTATTCCAGTGGTCAACCAAAAACCTTTTAACATTCATCTATCTGGCCACAGTTTCCTATTATTTTACCCTTTATATATTAATTATGAGGTAGACAGCGAAATGTTATTAATAACTTATTTTGTCTGAGGAAGCTGTACTCCAATAGAAATAATACAATTAATCAGTGTAAAAATATTGCTTTTAATTGTACTCATTTGGATTGATAATTTCTTATTTAAAAAAAAACAAACAGAAAAATTTAATGTAGTAAAATGAAATAATTGTACTGGCTGGTATCTTTTTGCTCATTTTAAGTTTTTTTTTTTTTTTTTTTTTTTTTTTTTTTTTTGGAGAAAGAAAATAAACATGTTAAAGTTATAAAAAAGTGTGCCTCGGCTATAAAAAGGTTTAAAAACACTACTCTAAACAACATCCGGATTCCGCAAGACTTCAAGGGCAGGGGTCTCAAACTTAATTTACTTGGGGGCCGCCAGCGCTAGGGTGATGAGATTAGGGCCAAACTGGGTTTTCACAAAAGAAGCAGTAGTAAAACTTTGTGTAGAAAATGTTCCAAAATATAGTTGAGAATGTCGCAATCATTTCTAAAAATAAAAACACGATGGATTTATATCCAGATAAAATGATCACTATTAAATGTATCCAAAATATGCGTGCGCTGCGTTTAGATTAAAATGACATTTTGGTTAGCCTGCCTATTTTAGTTATTGTTTTATTTCTTTACTAAAGAAGAAAAACTTTAAAAAAAAGTCTGAAGGTATAGTAAAAATGTTTGGTTCTATTGGCAGATTTTGCTTGTTTTATGTATTGTTCTCTAGAAAAAAACAGATAAATATATGGTAAAAGTTGGGAAAAAAAAGTTTTAAAATCTTAAATAACAGCTAAATTATTAACCAAAATTAATTATGTTCTTCCTGAGGTATCACGACCATAAATGATAAGAAAAAATAACTGTCAATGTGGACATCTTGAATAATAAACTTGGTATCGGAAAATGTTAAAGATTTTGGATGGACTGAGCGACACAAGATTTTTTTAATGAAATAAAGTGTGCCTCGTCTTAAAAAACACGGGATCAGAGCATACGTGTGCAAAATGTGTGCCTGCCTTTTGGATTTGTTGTCTCTTTTCATTCACTGTGCAAGCAACTAAGCGATAAACTAATAAATCAACCAGTAGTCCTGTCAAAGCATATCAACCTAGGTTGACGCATACATCAAATCAAGATTGAGCATTTTTATTGTGTTGTATAAAAACTAAAAAGCAGATAGATATTTTTTGGGCCAGCCGCTGCCATATGACCACTAGAGACGTAGGTGACATAGGAAAAGGCATTCGATTTTATAAAAACGTTCATCTCTCGTCCCATGAGTAAAAAAGTGTGATGATAACATAAAAGCTCATGCATTTTTCTATGTCGACCCCTAGTGTTCCTGTGATTACAGAGTGGATTGGGCCCATTATCATCATTATTATTATGGTTATTGGTACAAATATCAAGGGCCTGTCTCTGAGAATATCGTCGGACATTAAATTGGTCTGTGGTACATACAAGTTTGGGAAGCACTGGATTAAAGAGCAGGGGGGTTCAAATAGACACTCTTGTGAGGATAGGCAGGTCCAAAAATGAATGGCTGGTCGGAATCCATCCTGGTTAAAAGTCGTATTTTGCCTGTTCATTGAGTTAACTTCTATTAATCGCCTGGGGTCGATTAAGTTTCAAAAGAACCCATTATAGGCAAAATCTGTAAAGCAGAAACCTTTATTTTTTTTTTTTACAATAATTGTACAATTAAACGCTACAAAGAAACAAGGGAACAAACCTTTATTATGGGCTTATATATATATATATATATATATATATATATATATATATATATATATAATTTATTTATAAATCTTTCTTAGGGACTGTTTGGCCAATCAGAATGCAGAACACAATGCATGTGCATGATAAAATGGAGCAGCAAGACTGTGGAAGGTGAACTGCGTTATAGCAAGGGAATATTGTATCGCAATTTGACTGTGGAGTCTAATTCCTAATATCAAAACAAGATTACTTAAAAAAAAAAAGGAGTGAATACTGTTGTGACATTCCTGCAATGTTGATATTTTCCTTATCAATTAGAAATTTGAGGCTGAAATTCATAGTTTAGCACACACCCAAATTAAAGAGAGAAGACAATGAATTATGAACTTGCAAGGCGAACAGGAGAGAAAAAAATCTCTCACAATGCCAAATTCCAAATCTCTTTAAAAGGTCCTCCCTGAGCTGTTTCTTTTTACTAAATCTTACAAGTTACAAAACGCAGATCCCCCCTAAAGGGTGTGGAAACAAAAGAACAGCAATGATGTAAACAGTGCATAGTAGTCAAAATAGTGAGGTATAAAGTCAAAATAACCAACTGGCATCCTATGCGATCATTTCCGCAGGTGTCCAATATTAAAAACAGTATAAATTTATCAGAGGCCTGCGGTTACAAATATGGAGTAAGTACATGCAGGGCGATTTAATACCGGGGACTAAGTGGTCAAGTAAAGAATAGAAACTAAGGCAAATAAATGAAGAAGAATGTTGTCATAAACTTCCTGTTTGGAAAATTAAGTGTCACCAGCTTTTGTAAATGCCGCTCGGACTTTCTATTCTTGATGAACTAAAAAAGGTTTACATATAACAATTTAATAATACAGTGGTACCTCTACTTGCTATTGTCTCTACATACGAATGTTTCAGGTTGTAAAGTACCTGAACGGGAAAATATTGCCTGTAGATACAAAGGTGTTTCACCATAAAGTCAAAAGGGACGACAACGACCTGGCCTACAGAGAGGAGGTGGAGCAGTTGGTGGGCTGGTGCAGGGACAACAGCCTGGTCCTGAATGTTGACAAAACTAAAGAGATCATTGGCGACTTCAGAAAAAAACAGCCCAACCATGCCCCACTTTTCATCAACAACAAGGCTGTGGAGGTTGTCAGCAGCATCAAGTTCCTAGGGGTGCACATCACAAACAAACTCACCTGGTCCGTGAACACTGCATCACTGGTTAAGAGGGCACAGCAGCGCCTGTACTTCCTGCGGAGGATGAGGAGAGCCCGCCTGCCCCCACCCTCCCTCATCACATTCTACAGGGGCACCATAGAGAGTATCCTGACCAGCTGTATCTCTGTGTGGTGTGGAGGCTGCAGCGCTACCGACTGGGGTAGTGTGAGGAGGGTGACGAAGAGCACAGAAAATCATCGGGACTTCTCTTCCCTCCATTCAGGACATTGGCCAGAAGCGCTGCCTATCCCAAGCTAAGAACATTATCAGGGACCCCTCTCACCCATATCATGGACTGTTCACTCTGCTAGCCTCTGGGAAGAGGTACTGCAGTGTGCGGTGCAGGACCACCAGGTTCCACAATAGTCTTGTCCCCCTGGCCATTAGACTGTTAAATGGTCACTCAAACACATAGTAAATCTAAACTGCTGCTAATCTGTACATCTGTGGGTTTTGTTTGACTTTTTGCACTACTGGGAGTTCTTTATAGCTAGCCACTCCTTGCACATCTGTTTCTCTGCACTATTGTACTTACAGCGTTATTGTTACAGTGTTATTGTTCTGTTTACCTGACTTGTTTACCTGACGACACATTTTGCACATCTGGTTAGCTACTCCTCTTGCACTATTTGCGCTACTGTAAAATACTATACATAGCCATAGTTATTTAGTATATTATTAGCACTCAATACTACAACTCAATACAACATTTTATTTATATCTGTACATTCAAGGAAACTGTGCGGGTCAGATGTATCGACATTTCGTTCTGTATACACGTGTACTAGAATGACAATAAAGTAGATCTGAATCTGAATCTGAATATTAGCATCTCCCAGAGTTTTTCTTAAAGTCTGCCTAGCAACCCAGTGCGCATGCGTTATCCCAGCTTGCTCTTTGTGTCACCGTCAGAGTTCAGAGACAAGGAGGAGAGGGCATTCTGGCAAGATGGCGGGGGGGAGGACGCAGCCCAAGGTGAAATTAAAGACATTTGGGAAAAATTCCAAGAAGTCTCAGAATTAGTCCGAAGGAATCAGCTATCAGTAGTTATGCCTCGCGGATTTCCGAGGGATTGTAAAAAGCTGGCAAAATCAGATGTCGGTGGATCAGTTTTTCAAGAAACGCGGGGCAAAAAGGTAAATGATTATTTTTATTACTTCCATAATTCTTTGTTTTTTTACATTTTGTGCCTCTTGTTTTATGTTTATTGAGTGGAAATCTAATTTCATGTAATTGTTTCATGTTCTGATGATCTTTTATGATTTATTTAAAATAATATTGAACTTTTGCGGGGTTTGGAATGAATTCAATAATTTACATTTTAAATGGGTTTCGACTTATGAAGTTCTTAAGTTACAAAGTTACTCCCAGAACGCATTAAATTTAAGTAGAGGTACCACTGTAATATAGTAATTCAAGTACATATTCAGGACAACAATTGGTTGAGCTTGATCAGAAAGGTTGAGCGCAGATCACCTCCACACTATTCCCTTTTTGCAGGAAACGTGCTGGCTCCGGAGTGCTTCGATTTTTACAAGCGGTGTAGGTTCCTCGAATCAAAAACAGCACGGAGATGACAGCATGATAGATCCCGTAAATGAGGAACTAGAAAGAGAAGAAAGCGTTTTTTTACTCTGTATTGAAGGATTTTATACATTTGACTATAAAGGATTTAATACAATTGAATACAAGTTACGTTTATTGAGTTTAATGCTATAGTTATTTACTGACTGTGCCTTTATTCAATGAGCAGTGAAATTTTAGGGCAGGCATAAGTGGTGGAAGAGATTGTTTACAGGAACGGGACGTACTGCCGATAAGACAATCAGCACATCCAGATGTTGTTGACGCAGGCGTTGTTTTGAGAAACCACAGACATCGGGACGCGTGTCTATGAGATTGTGAAGCCCACGTTGGGCTTCCTTGGCACGCCCATGGGAGGAGCCGGCACACCATTATGCGGGGAGATGGCCAATTGGAGAAAGCTAAAGGACTTCAGAAGAGGGCTTCCCAGAGACTCCGACGTCACTAATTCGGCCATTTTAGATGGGGTACACAGTAAATTGTTAGGGAAAATAAATCTGCCCCCGTGTGGAAATGTCGGCTTTCCTGTTCATTTTTCCCTCAAGTAACGAGCACGCATAAATTGTTGGGTGAATGTAGTTTGTGTTTGGTTAATGGAGTCAGATAACTAATTCGAACAATTAGGTAAACGGTATATTTTGATATTAATTCCCAACAGTATGTATCACACAAGTGTCAGGTGCATGATATACACTGGGACAGGACTGTTGAACCTACAACCCATGGGCCGTCAACAGTTTCAATCCGGCTAGTAAGACAATGCTAAGAAGCACAAGAGAAAAATGAGCCTCATTGCATCAAATAGATAACCTGCAGTTTTAAATATGTCCACTGGATGTCACTGAAGAAAATCAATCCCAATGTTATTTTTACTGAAAACAGTTATAACGGACATGCCGTTCAGGGCAATACGATTTCACTCGGATGTGGTGCTCGGAACAAGGGGATATGCGTTGGGAAGGTCCAGCTTGGTAAACACTGTTGCACCCAAGATGAAGGTGAATGCGGAGTCCATGAGTGGAAGGGGTACTTGGTTCAAACCCTAATGTGGTTGAGCCTTCAGTAATAGATACAGGCTACCTATCCTTCTTGTGATAGGTTGGTCGTTTTGGTTGTAACATTTCTCAGAATTCACTGGGTGAATATAACTTTGTTTTTATATTTGTGAATATAAAAACAATCTTTCACACACACACACATGAAGTAACGTTTCAATAATCAGTCTAATTGCATCTCTTGTACGTTTATCAGTCTTGTACTCTTTTATTTTGAAGTCGCATTTCCGGTCTATTTTTCTGTTTCCTGTGTGAATAAAGTTAACTACACACACGGGAGGGGCCAGTGCTGCCAAGGTCGTGGCCCGGATGGGCCACGGGACAGTGCTCTCTCGCTTGGGAAATGTATTTACCTTAATGCTTGTTTTTATTTGAGTAATTCTGCCAACATATAGTTTATATAAGTTTTAACTTTAACACTTGCCAAACGAAGAAGCCTGGGCCCATGGAAACGGACTGCTAAGGCTCAGTTCTCCTATGAAGCTACAGAGGGTTCAAGAACAACAGCAGATAAAGTGGACAGGGTGAGATCTGTGCAGGCAGCAAGATCGGTCAGACTGTCATCGAAGGAAGCCAAGGTGGTAGCATGTCGGTCATGGATGATGCCATGATTGTTTATCACGGTTCTGATGTCCCTTGTGCCTGCTGCGGCCTGTGTCTTGGCTGAACCGTTCTGTTGCGAGATTTTGGACAGACCCAAACGTAAGACACAGGGAATGTGGTCCAACCCTACTAGCGGGGACGTTTATTTAAACAAAAAACTTTACCAGCGAGAAGGGGGTGTGGGACCAGGATAGCTGAGGAGGTAATCTCGAGAGGGAGGCTTTTGAGGAAAACCAGAGAGGGTTTCTTGGGGTGGCAACAAATATTGGAGTGAATATTTAGGGATATCATTGGGTGAGATGGTTTGGGTGGCCGTTTGTAGGGAACCGGTGTAGCGGGTCTTGAAGGAGCAAAACTGTAATATGGAAGGTGAAGGTTTGTTGTTCCAGAAGTTTAAAGAACTTTGGGAATAAAACAATTCAGCAAAGAGAGAAGGGAGACCTAAATATCGGATTGTCTAATTGAAAACAGCTGGGGAGAGGACAAGTAAAGAGGATTGGAAAATGGGGTAAAGCTGCCATCTATTACAAAAAAGAGGGACTGCTGGTGCCAACCATGGCACAAAGTTTCCAAATTCATGTAAACATGTTTACAATAAATAAATAAAAATCAGAACAAGACTTTGAATCAAAAATTTAAAAAAAAATGTGAGATTCAAAAAATAAATAAATAAAATTCTTGTTTAATCCTTATAAGGAAGGAAATACAGACTGTATCTATGCATATTTATCGGAATACATAAAGAATGTGTCCTGTCTGCCCCTTTTACAGAAACCATGTATTCAAACAATTGAGCAGGTGGAGAGGTCCCATTTGTTGGCCATAGAAAGCATCTTTCTCTTGCCTTTTGTCTCAGCAATAGGTGTTTTTGTGGGTGTGTTTTGTTGACAGGATGGTTTTTAGAAAAACTTAAGGTTGAAAACGTTTGTAATGTAAGTTTGTCAAGCTGTCTTAGGTATGCGTACACATCAGACCGCAACGTCGTTGAGGCGCAGGCAAACACATGCAGAAAAGAGGGGCCGGGGCGATTGTTTAGCCAATCAAAATGCATAACACATTGCACAATGAAAGTCCGCAAAGAGTAAACCGTGATACCGAATGGGCTTACATTACCTCTATTTTACGTTCCATCCTAACATACCTGGGTCACAATGTCCACTCCTAACGTGGTCGTATCGACGAAAATAAATGTCATCAATGTTTGCAGAATCAGGGCCACAAAAGTATTGATCCCGAAAGTCAGGGCGTAGCACTCCATAGAGAGATTCGCAGCAATCTGAAATCTAAAGCACACTGAAGTTTTACAGTACGTCTAATTTCAACTTTTTCGAGAAAAGGCAGTCAACGTACGTGGTAATAGTGATGAGCAGCATGTAGCATGATTTAAAAAGTGCATAGCCGGCGTAGCAGGCCCAAATATTGCTGGTGAGCGCAATGAGGAACACGGCGGCTGCCCCAATGGCGGAAAATAAACCTAATGCCAGCTCTCCCCACACTGACCAGTTCCCATTGATGTAACCAACAGAGAAAGCTGTTGCAGCACCTGCCTCACAAAATAAGAACGCAGGAAGAGCATAATCATATATTGATTTACAGTTCAGTGGTGCGGGTATTTCTAAACACGAGAATTTTCAATATTCAGGTTTTATTCGGAACAAAAATCTTGCTCCACATACGACGGAAAATCCAGGTCACGAGCATTCCCAGAGCCTACCACCAGAGACTGCTGGTGACTGCTTATCGCCAGCATTAGCTCATTCTAGTTTGCACATGAAAAATAAGAAAATGAATTAAATAATGTGTTGTAAAGAAATGGTGTTTACGTTCATTTTAAGTTACAGTAACTTTAAGTTTAAATGTTCTCATCTCATTAGCTGCACCTCTTATCCTCAGTAAGGTCGCGAGGGTGCTGGAGCCCATCCCAGCAATCATCGGGCAGTGGGCAGGGGACACCCTGAACTGGTTGCCAGCCAATTGCAGGGCACACGGGGACAGACAACTCACTCGCTCAGTCACACCTAGGGACAATTTGGACTGGCCAGTGTCTTTGGAATGTGGGAGGAAACCGGAGTGCCCGGAGGAAACCCACGCAAGCACGGGGAGAACATACAAACTCCGCACAATGAGGCCGGGAGCTGGATTTGAACCCACGCAGGAGGTTCCCACGACCTCAGAGCTGTGCCGCACACGCGCTAACCACTGCTCCGCCATGCTGCCCAAGTGCTTACATGTTATTTACATTTTACTTATCCCGTATTTCATATGGTTTTTAATCATTTCAAATTGTGTACGCCATAAAACAATTAAAATTAAAAAAGACATCTCGTCTTGCCAATTTTGCATTGTCTGTTCTGATGTGAGTGAATAGATCCCACAGCGTGTTTGGAAGGTTTATTACTGCTTGATAAGGGGAATTGCAATCATTAATAAGAGGAACAGTTGGCGGAGGTTGACAGGTATGAGATCGAGAGACTGTTAATGATACGTAAGCACCGGCTGTACACTTATAATTAACAGTTAACTTTTATTTTTTTCCAGGTAGTTTATACTTTTTTTTATCCTTTCAAATCGTGTATGTCGTATAATAATTTTTTACAAGATGTTTTTCTTTGACCGATCTTGTCCTGCCTATTTGGCGCTGATCCAGATCATCTCGGTCATTGGTAGCAGACGACAACGTCATCGTAGATTGCTAATATTGTCACAGTATTCAACACAGTCTGACTTGCTATGAGTAAAATGTTGCCGCGTTTTGTTTGTGGGATACATTATCGCTTCATAAGGAGGACTGCAACCATTAATTAGGGGAGCAGTTGTCTGAGGTCGACAGGTATGCACACACCTACGTTTATGCTAAGGGCTTAAAATAAACTCAAGTTTTATTTTGTTAATATCATCCCATGCATTTTTCGATGTTCAAATACAATTTGAATGAGTTTTTAGTGATCAGGAAGATGTGTTTTATTGCTATGTAGCGTTAACTTGGATGCTTTTGGGAAGACGGGAATGAACTACCTATCTACCCATTCATCCATTTTCTGGACCGCATATCTTTGGTAGAAACACGAGGGTGCTGGAGTCCATCCCAGCTATCTTTGGGCAGTGGGCAGGGGACACCCTGAACTGGTTGCCAGCCAGTCACAGAGACAGACAAATCACTCGCTCAGTCACACCTAGGGCCAATCAACCTGCTTTTCAATTTTTGAATGGGATAGAAAACTGATGTGGGCAGCACGGCAGCGCAGTGGTTAGTGCGTGTGTGGCACAGTTCTAAGGTCTCAGGAACCTCCTGTGTGGGTTCAAATCCAGCTACCGGACTTCCTGTGCGGAGTTTGTATGTTCTCCCCGTGCTTGCGTGGGTTTCCTCCAGGCACTCCGGTTTCCTCCCACATTCCAAAGACATGCATTTCAGGTGGATTGGCCGGTCTAAATTGTCCCTAGGTGTGAATGAGCGAGCGGGTTGTCTGTCCCTGTGTGCCCAGTGATTGGCTGGCAACCAGTTCAGGGTGTCCCCTGCCCACTGCCCGATGATTGCTGGGATGGGCTCCAGCACCCCCGCGACCCTACTGGGGATAAGCGGTGCAGCTAATGAGATGAGATGAGATGAGATGAGAAAACTGATGTGCCCAGAGTTGTAAGCCACACGCCTAAACAGCTATGAAAAAAAACTCATTTATCAGTTCTTACATTTTTTAAAAACAGCGGGGACATGTCTAGTACAGAAAAGTCACACATTGCGCTGCAATTGAGACACTTGTTTCTGGACTGTGTCTGCAGCTGTCAATCTCAGCTGATAGCATATTTTAGTCTGGCAGCATGTGACTAATTTTCAGGTATATTTTTCCCCTATAAGGCTGAAAACTGTTAGGTCATAAGTAAGCTTGATTTCTTTCCAGTGGGAGTTGGTCTCCACCAAGGTGCCTTTAGTCGCGGATTCTGTTCGTAACTTGAACAGACAAAAATTCTTGGCGCATTCGTGGCATGGTAAGGATCTGTTTTTTTGGGCCTCGTCATTAAATCTCTGCTTTTTGGAGATGTGTTGCTCTCACTGGAGACATTCACAGTCAAATGAGAAGCAGCAGGAATGAAAATCAGCACCTCCATGTCTGAGACCACGGTTCTCAGGGGGTCACGAGCTGTGTGTTGTGACCAAAAGAAGCTTGGTCATTTGGAAGGGACTGTTTCTCGCGTTGAGAAAAGGCTTGGGCAACTGTTAAGGATGCCTCCTGACGCCAACCTCGGGAGGTGTTCCGGGCATGTATCTTCGCCAGGAGGCTCCGAGGACGACCCCGGACACGCTTAGGAAACTACATCTCTAGGCTGACCTGGG